>NW_008657242.1:2039-3056 GCF_000695815.1 Acanthisitta chloris | reverse complement strand
TGCTGACAGTGCCCCAGGAGTACATTGAGAACGTCCTCGAGGCCCTGGGTGCCCAGGAGACCAGCTATGGAGTGAGTGCAGGGAGGTCTGGGGGTGCCCACGGAGCAGTGGGGAGCCCTGCATGGGAGTCAGAGCTGTGGACTTGACCAGGTCCCACAAAACTCCCGTGGCATCTACAGAACATGGTACTGCAGGTGTGTCAGGGGAGGACACAGTGGCATCCTGCCCTGATGTCCTTTCAGGCTGAGAAAGTTGGGGGCAGGGGGTGAAGTGTATGTCACCTTGGCACACAAGGATCTCTCTCCTCTCACCCATAACCTGTCCCACCCATAACCTCCTCTTCACCCTCTCTCCACAGTATGCAGTGGACTGCAATGAGATCCAGAACATGCCTCCCATCACCTTCGTCATCAATGGTGCTGAGCTCCCACTCCCTCCCTCTGCTTATGTCTTGGATGTACGTGCCAGCTGAGAGCCTTCATCCTGCTGAGTCCCTGAGGGCCAGGGAGGGACCTGGAGCCTCAGCAGTGATGCTCTCCCTCCCTGCAGCCCAGCTGGCAGGTCCTGGTGCTTGTTTGAGGCTCTGACTCCCCATCATTCCCCTCTTACAGAACAATGGCTACTGCACCCTCGGGGTCGAGGTGACCTACCTGCCTTCCCAGGATGGACAGCCGCTCTGGATCTTGGGTGATGTCTTCCTTAAGGAGTACTACACTGTCTTTGACATGGCTTACAGCCGTGTTGGCTTTGCCCCGTCGGCGTAGAGCAATGGGGCAGCCCAGTCCAGCCCCTCTCCTGGCCCCTCTTACAGAACAATGGCTACTGCACCCTCGGGGTCGAGGTGACCTACCTGCCTTCCCAGGATGGACAGCCGCTCTGGATCTTGGGTGATGTCTTCCTTAAGGAGTACTACACTGTCTTTGACATGGCTTACAGCCGTGTTGGCTTTGCCCCGTCGGCGTAGAGCAATGGGGCAGCCCAGTCCAGCCCCTCTCCTGGCCCAGCATAGCCAGCACT
>NW_008657242.1:1049-2028 GCF_000695815.1 Acanthisitta chloris | reverse complement strand
CCTGGGACCTTTGTGTTCCTTTCCGTGCCTGCATGACTCCCCATCCCTTGGGATTTATGTGTAAGTGTGTTCTCAGTCTCCTGTAACAAATAAACTGCAACGTCCCAAATCGTCTCTGACCTCCTGGGTTTGTTGAGTGATGCCTGAGCACAGACTGAAGGGTTGTGTGGCTCAGATTCTCCTTCTCCAGCAAGGTAAGTGCTGTGATAACCCCCAGGGCTGAGGATAAAGCCACAGGGCTGGTCAGTCCCCACCTCCCACCCTCATGCTGGGCATCAGGAGAACTCCTGTGGGAAGCCCCTAAGCTTCCTTGCAGCTGGAAAAGGTTTAATGAAGTCCTGTGGTTAAGTCAGTGTGGGAATGAGGCCACGAGGTTAGTCCTGACACCCGGATGACCCCTAAGCCCTGAATCAGAGCTGTTGAGTCAGGTGAAACGGCAGCTGGAGCGCAGGAATTGTGGTGTGTGGCCAAAGGGATGGGGAACACCTTGGGTGGGGGAGGTTGGGTAACACTGCTCTCTCCTGGGATCCAGACTTGTTTCTTAGAAGCTCTTTATCACCAGAGCTCATTATCAGATGTGTTCATAGCTCTGTCACTTCACTGGGGGAAGGACACAAACTGCTCCGTGCTTTGTGTCAAAATATTGACACAGGCTGAGCGCAGTGAGACAGAGATTAAGTGGGTGCGGACGGCAGGGAAGGACATTCCTCCTCCCCGAGGAATGGGAGGCTTCTGGTGGACGTGGAGTGGTGGCAGGAGGGGACAGGCAAAGGCTAACCACTTCCCTGCTGGTCTTTGCTCCCTGCAGGATGTGTCCAAGCCGAGGCAGATCCGTCAGGATGTGATGGAGGAGAAGGGGTGGCTGGGGGAGGTTCCTGAGCTGCCCCAGGAGCAACATTCCATCTCCAATAACTCGGATGGGAGCAGCCAGGCCCTGCTGGGGTCCATCCCCACCATCAGCAGGGACTGGGGAGAGCAG
>NW_008657242.1:483-1008 GCF_000695815.1 Acanthisitta chloris | reverse complement strand
GAATTTCTATTTGCTCTAAAGGGTGTGTTTTGCCTTTGCTTGCTGGAAAGATCAAACTGGTGCTGAGGCTAAGAGAAAAGACTTTAACTTATAGATAACCACAGCATTCTGCTTTTTATCAGATATCATTTACCTGGTCACCATATCAGAGGCACTGCCCAATCTGTTGGTGACCCAAGAGCCAAGTCAGGAGGGAAATCAGGGCGGCTGCGGTGGCAAACACGCCACGAGCGTTGGCGGAGGGTGGGAGTGGTGACGGAGCAAAGGGGAGTCTGGGGCGAGGAGCTGGGCACGGCTGGGCTATATACAGCCTGCCCTGGCACCGAGCTGCCCCAGAGACACCCCTGGCCATGTGGGGGCTGCTGCTCAGCCTGCTCTGCCTCCCGCTCGGGGACGGCGTGGTGCGGTGAGTCCTGGGGCAGGATGGGGCAGGATGGATGAAGGATGGTGAAGGATGGTGCAGGATGGGTGAAGGATGGTGAAGGATGGGTGCAGGATGGGGGCGGGAGGGGGGAGGGGTGGGGG
>NW_008657242.1:0-235 GCF_000695815.1 Acanthisitta chloris | reverse complement strand
GGTTGGTAAAGGATGGTGCAGGGTGGGGGAAGGATGGTGCAGGATGGGTGAAGGGTGGTGCAGGATGGGTGCAGGATGGGTGCAGGATGGGTGCAGGAGGGGTGCAGGATGGGTGCAGGATGGGTGAAGGATGGGTGAAGGATGGGTGAAGGATGGGTGAAGGATGGGGCAGGATGGGGCAGGATGGGTGAAGGTTGGGTGAAGGATGGGTGCAGGATGGGTGAAGGGTGGTGCA
>NW_008657241.1:0-485 GCF_000695815.1 Acanthisitta chloris | reverse complement strand
TCAGTATATAAGGTGGGAGGAAGACGGGACATCTGGAGTGATTGATGGCATTTCTTTTCCCAAGGAACCGTTACGTGTGATGGAGCCCTGCTCTCCTGGAGATGGCTGAACACCTGCCCATGGGAAGCAGTGAATTAATTCCTTGTTTTGCTTTGCTTGTGTTTGCAGTTTTTGCTTTCTCTATTAAACTGTCTTTATCTCAACCCATGAGTTTTTGTAGCTTTTACCCTTCGGATCCTCTCCCCCATCCCGTTGGTGGGGGAGTGTGTGAGCGGCTGTGTGGTTCTTGGCTGCTTGTTGGGGTTAAACCACAACGGGGGGAGGAAAAATGGTATTGGGGTGGGAAAAGTGGGGAAAAGTGGGATTTGAGGGGTTGGAAAAGTGGGATTTGGCAGGAAAAGTAGGATTTGAGGGAGGAAAAATGGGAATTGGGGGGCTGGAAAAGTGGGATTTGGGGTGGGAAAAGTGGGATTTGAGGGGGGAAA
>NW_008657240.1:24537-24795 GCF_000695815.1 Acanthisitta chloris | reverse complement strand
CACGGCTGCCCTGCAGCCCGGGGATGGATGGGGAGTGTGGGGGGGAAGAACCCAAGGTTTGCACCGCTAAATTTGTCTGCCGGACCCACAGTTCACTATGCGATCTCGTGTAGTGCAGGAGGACGATTCCCTTCGGTGTAAATGATATTATTTTGTTTGATCTCGCAGTTTTGCAAGAGCTCTTGCTAAGAACCGGAGAGAGCTCCGCACCCCCTGCCGGGACAGTGGTGACGATCGGCTATGTCAGGTCCCCGAATT
>NW_008657240.1:0-24520 GCF_000695815.1 Acanthisitta chloris | reverse complement strand
CAATTGGCAAGAGCCCCCCCCTTCCCCCACTTACTGACACAGAGCTTACAGACTGTCTCTGCCAACCGCCTAATAGACTCCCTTCAATATTCCCTTCCCTCCTCCCCTCCAGGAGAGTGTATAAAGCTGATTGTCTTTAATTCCAAAACAGAGACATCTAAGACTAATAAGACTTTTTGAACTAAAGATAGAAACATCACTCTAAGACTTTCCAGAGATGCTGAGCGCTGCTGCCGGCCGGCAGATGAGTTGCTCCGTATTGAGGTGGGCAGGCGAGATGTGTTAGGAGGATGAGCCAGGGCTTGCGAGATAACTGTTCCCAGCTGGTTTAGGGTTGAATTTTTTTTTTTTTTTTTTTCTTTTCTCCCTCGGGCTGGCGCAGTGCCCGCCTGGCTCTGGCAGGCTGCTCGGTGCTGGTGATTGACAGAGCAAGGTCAGGGAAGCTCTTCGGGGCTGGGGGTATCGGGTTTCGGGGAAGACAGATAAAACATCTGCAGCGCTCGGCAGAGCCCTGGCTGACTCCGCGGCCGCGCAGAGCCGTGCGAAGGTTCCGCGGGGCCGGAGAGCTGCTGCGTTCCCCCTCCCGCTGCCAGCATCCTCCCCTGCCTCGGCTCCCGGGCGCTCCCTCTTCGCTATTTTAATTTTTTTTCCATCTTTACTTGGACAAGTTTCAGTTGCTTTTTCCCCCCTCCTTTTCCTTCTTTTGTTTTTTTTCCCTTTTTCCTTTTAAATCATTATGTTTCACTTCATTAGGGTTACATTATATCTGAAGTTATGTACACACACACACGCACACACTCTAAATAGCTTATTGCATAATCCTGCATAGCGTGTTCAGTAATGTCACATGCAGCGGTTTGATAGGATCCCACACTGGACTTTTGTTTCATGCAAGAAGGAGAACAAGAAGTGTGGGGGGGGAGTGGGGGGAGATGTTGTTAAAAAAAGCTTTCAAGCGCTGCCTTTTCTTGATTTTTAAATGGTGACTTTCAGTAGTGAATTCTGAATGCAGCGTGAAGTGCTGCAAAACGTTTTCTTGCTATTGCATCCAGGACAGGGAAGAGGCAATTTATATCTGTGAGTTGGTCCTGCGCATCACAGTGTGTGGAAGTGCTAGGAAATGGATTTTGGTGTACTTGAGACCTAAGGTCCTGCAAATTCTTTGCCTTAAACAGAATCACTCCAATGCAGGCTTACTGTATTTACGGCTTTGTCACAATATGGTTAGAATAAACACTGCAATAAAAGAGAGAAAAAAAATCATTCCACATAGAGAAAGCGACATCCTTTCTTGTCCCATGGAGACTACTGGTAGGTTTTAGAGATAGTTGTCCTCTGCCATGTTTTATTTCCCCTTTTAAAGTTTCACTGTTTGTCTTAAGGCACAGATTCAAAACACTGCATTTCCACTTTCTACATGTGTTCTCTTAAAAGATTTGTTTAGACAAGGAAACCAATGCTAAGTGTTCTCACTTGAAAGAAATTAAATATATAGAATGATAAGCTGCTGCTAAAATATATAAAAAACACTTAAATTAATAATAAGAACTTGTTCTGAGGCAAAATTCAATTTTACTTCCTATTATGCAATCTTTGCATGTAAAGTTGCTTTAATGCAAAATAGCAGCTCATCAAAAATTCTGTTTTATTGGTATCAAAAATTTATGATATCCTGAGGCATGAGGGGCAGAGAGCAAGGTAGCAAAGCTGTGTCCTTTTACCAAGTTTAGTGCTTTCTTTAAAGAAACATCTCAAACTTATTTCTTCTCCCTTCTTCCTTCTTGTTGGAGACAGTGGCAGAAGGTTTATACCAGAGAATATTCCACTGCCAGTGTCACTGTGCTGCTCTAATACACCATCTTGTTCACTGTACCCTCTCTGCAGGCTCTTGCTTTCTCTGCAGTACTAGGAGATACTAGGACATGTCCACACAAATACAGAGCTGGGATTATTTCTAAACTCTGATGTTTTCCTCCAGTATTGCAATAACACATATGTGTTGCAAATATATATGGGCATTGCTTGTGTCTGTGTTTGACTATCAAAGCCTGAAACCTCCCACTGACAAAATGTAGGGATTTGGTTCTGCTCTAGCCTTGACTTCCTCCTAATGAGACTTCATTTGTTTCCAGAAAGGTGCTCCTGGCTTTATAAAGGATATTAAGCACTCAATGACAAGGGCATTGTGGTCAGCATGATTTTTTTTTTCTGAAATGAGTGTGGCAAGAAATTGGTGCCAAGCACCTGAAATCTGCATTTATAAAAATAAACAGTACTTACTCCTTCTACAGTGGAACTTCTGGTAATTTATTAAAGCAGGCCACTGACCTTTCACAGGGCTATGGTGACCTGGCCAAGGTGAGCTGCAGACTGATGGCCTGACAAGGCCCCCAGGGCTGTGTTGCCTCTCCTCCCATCACAGAGCTGGAAGCATAGGGCAAGATCACAGATCACCAGGGAATTGCAAGGCAGGAAGGCAGTACAAGCCCTTCTAATCCTGTGGGTCTATGGATCCTCTTTTATTTACTATTGAATGGAGCCGAAACTTTCATGCTGGTTCAGGGGGCCCATTCACAAAAGAAATTACAGAGGGCAATAAACCTGCACCTTGGACTTCAGCTAACTGCTTCTTCCTTGCTCTTATGCTGTGGTGCACTTATTACCTAAAGCCTCTACAAACATGTGAAAAGGAACATGTAATTATAAACAGGTCTCTGAGCTAACAACACTAGCCCTCACAGCTCTCCAAATCTGCATTTTCCCCCTATTTAAGGCAGGCAACAATTACAGGAAAAAAATGGTTTTGAGTCTGGAATATCTGCTCATGCATTCCTAAAGGAAAGCTTTTACATTTCTCCCTAGTCTTGCTCCTCATGCAATACCATCCAGCTTCACGTGTCATGTTAGTGCTATTGCAGTGCTACAATCAGCTCTTGCCCTGTGCTGTCCTGTGCAGTTGCTGGGGCTGATAAACAGAGTGCATTCAGGACACCAGAAAGAGAGGACTGCTAAACTCCTTCTGACACAGGCCATCCTTATTTTTATGTCAGCCTTGACCTGAAGATCAAGCATTTTATTCTGGGTATTGCAGTGGCAATGCTACACTGGTCTGTGAGAGCACGTGGAAGTCTCAAGGGCTGAAGAGCACAAATTCATTAGGGCCAGTACTGGTTTTGCAGAGTGACAGGTTAACCCACTCCACAGATGGATGAAAGGGGTAGCAAGGATGTTTGTTAGCAGAAAATTGTTTTGAAAGGGTATTTCCAGGTCCTCACTTATCTCAAATCAGGCACCCAAAAGAGCAGGTATTAAGCAAATACCTATGAGCCTCTGGGGCTGCGTAATAAGTGACTCATCCATAAATCAGACAGACAGGAATCATGATAATAACAATAATAATAAAGAAAAGTCTTTGGCTTTCTGATTTGTAATATTACCAGAACTCTTTCATGCAGTGATTTCTGTCCTGCTGCATGGAAACTGCTGCATGAGGTGACACAAAAGAAAAGGATCCTTAAAGAGCAGGTAAGTTTAAATTTGAAATGAACAGATCTTATGGTCATGTTACTCAGCTCAATAATTAATGAAATAGCTTGGCTAAAATTTAAAACAAAGCAGAGGTATCAGCTGATGTCTGCTCCAGAATCTAACCCCAATGTTCCTACTAAGAATTCATGTATCTTTTAAAAGAAACCCTTCTCCATAATCTGTTTTCAATTTCCATTTACAGTAAATATATCAAGATTACTAGATCACGTTGTTTACAGATGAAACAGTTTAAAGGTGAAGTTATTTTTGGTTTAAATCTTCTGTGTTTTAAAATGAAAGGCATTTCTGGAGTAGCTGCTGAAAAACAAAAATACCAGAAAAAAAGAATAAAGGAAGAAGATAAAACATGGCACTGTGAGGGTTAAGCAAGGTCCTAGGATCCAAGTAAATATTTATATGAGTGCTCAAAGAGGGGGGAAAAATCTCAATATAACCAAAATATAAATCATGGTGCTTTATGTTAGCTGTCAAATTATTCTAGCCCCTGCATTCCAGTACTTGCTCTACTGGTAATGTCACATACAATATGTGGGCTTATGCCCTGGTGCAGGTTTGGCAGGTAATTAAAGTCAGTTGCATGGAGGTTTACACAGACTCCCTCCGATCCACTGAAAGACAAACAACCTGTTAGCTGTGAGAGCTGCAAGTGTGCAGGGCTATGGAAACAGGGATTCTCCCAAGCAGGGGGGAAAGCTTGGCTCTGGGGTGCTGCTCAGCTCCTTGTCTCCAAGTCTGAATTAACTCTTTGGAGCCCCTGTAGCTCATCGCTCTTTGCAGAGGCAATGAAAACTGGATAGCAGTGGAATCAGCAGCCAGGAGTTTGTCAGAGGGAAAAAATAATAATAAAAGCAAGCCCTGAGGGCAGCTAGCCCTCGGGTCAGGTTTGCCTGCATTCTTGACCTGGGGGAGACTATTCTTGCTAGAAGTCATCTGGGTGATTTAGTCTTTCTGCTTTGCTCAGGCTCTGTAAATTGAGGACTGCAGTCACAGCAGAGTGAATTCTTCCCTACAGCTTCATGATGCAGCCTGTTCCCCAACCTGAAATGGTTCTGGAGACCCCCAGCTCTGGGAGCAGCCTGGAAATGATGCATCTCACAGCCTTTGATGAAACTCTTTCATAAAACAGAACCAGAATCAAACTCTGGACCTCAGCCCCCTGTCCAGTTCCATCTTCTCATTCAACTCCCTTTTGTGAATGGGTGGGGAGGAAGGCTTTCAGATACACCTTTCCTTTTGCTCTCTCTGTCATAGGTGTTCCCATCTCCCTGGGGTGGATCTTTGCTCTGGGAGGCAGCTGCATGTCTCCTGCTCCATGTAGGAAATGGGCACAGGGCTGCAGGTTCTGCTCTGGGAAACTGAGTGCCACAAAGCCACACCTGTGTGGATGCAACCTTGGTGTCAGGGAGCTGTGCCAGCACCGACACCACTGCTGTGTGACTCCCTCTTATTTAACCACAGGATTAGCATGGCACCAAGATGACGGGTTATTGCCCTCCGGCTCTCTCCCCACGCGATGCGTCATCCCTACCTCCAGCCTGCAGAGACACAGGCTGGGGGCAAGGAGTAAATCCTTCCCCATATGGGTTAGATTTCACTGCCTGTATGTGGAGGCTTGCAGAAGAGAAGTCAAGCTGTAATGGGGATCCCCATCTGCAAGGATAACCCCACCACCAGCATCATTTCGCAGGGGCTAGTGAACAACCACCATCTGTTTCACTGCCAAAATACCCATTCATATTCATTTAACCAGTCTCTTATGCTAATCTCTGTCTACATCCTTTCTTATCTTCTAGTCATACACAAAATCAGAGAGCAAGGGCCTTCCTGAGTTAGCCCAGATTCCTGTTACTCAGCTTAGGAAATTGTGGGTTGAATCCTGACAGTAAGGGGAAAAAAACCTCCAAAACTCCATAGCAAGCAGAGATCAACTTTTGGAATTGCTTAGGTCCATTTATCTGCGCTAATCAAATGGTGATTTGTCTGTCTGATAGGAGTTTAGATAAAGTTTTCAGCAATTTGCAGTAATTAAATGTGAAAGGGGAAGAAGCAGAGGGTTTCCAGGCAACATGCTGCAGAAGGGGAGTTTTGGAGGAAGGCAGAGAACCCCTTGTTAAACATCTGCCAGCCTGTGTGAAAGGTAGTGGAGATTCCCCCCCTTCACTCCCTGCAAAGATGTTCTCCTCCTGCTGTTAAAATCAACCAGAGGAGAGAGAAAATCCTTGGAGAGTAGGAAAATATTTTCCAAAACAAGTTATTGCCTTTGATTACAAGTGACAGACATTCAAAAGAAAAAAAGTCCCAAGGAAAGACACTCTCACCTCCCCCATAAGGACTTTGCTCCGGTCTCAGAATTATGCAAGATAGAGCACAGTGCAATGCTCTGTATAGTCAAGATAGTTGTCAAGAGCAAAGTATAAACATTTCCAGCAAATGCACTTAATAGAAGTTTGTTTGCCAAGTGCTGCAGCCTCCTTGCTTGGTTATGGCAAGGAAAATGCCTCTTTCATTAACTGGGAGAAAAAAACCCCTCCCCCAATTAAAAACCCCCAATCCTAAACCTTTGAATGCAAAGCTTTTTCTAGCCCATTGACTCTCACATCAGTGTACCAAAAGTCTTTGCAAGTCCTCCCATCATGTATTCCTTTTCACAAACATTATCTGTGAGAGAGTAGCCTCACTCACAACTGGGCCTAAGCTGACCTGCAAATGGATGTGATGAGTGAACCTGCCACTGTGACCCAAAGGGGATGCAGAAGAAATGGAGTGGAGACCCTGTTGTGCATAAAACACAGCCACATTCCTGGAAGAACAGAGTCTGTGGGAATTTGGCCATTGGACTTTGCTGGGGCTAGAGGTTCACTCCAGCGTCCAAGAGGGGTTAGGTACCTGTGCCAGGAGATAGCTGAGCACAGGAAAGAGATACTCTGCACTGGCAATTAAGCTGTAACCAGTATCTGCCTTTGCTTGAATCACTTTGCTCCACCCTGAACATGCAGTACATCAGGGCTGGAAGCTCTTCCAGCCAAGAACTTGGGACTCCAGGGAAGGGGTGTGTTTGTTCCTCTTCTGAACTAACAGCTTCATTCCAAAAGCGACTACAGTTGTCTTGAGCTACTGTCGCCAGTTCAATATGCCTTCAGCAAGAAACAGAAGCTTTCTGTGAATGAAAAAGGTCTGAAGATGATGCTTCTGTTTTAATTAACTAATATACCCTATAGATTCATGCTTTTTTCCTTGAAATCTCAGTTGGCTTCTTTAATTGCTGTGCTCAGTGACAGTTTAATTCCCCCTCCCCAGTCTGCACTTGGCTTTTCCCAGGGCACTCTCACTGAGAACGCCCACGAGAGCCCTCTCATAGCTGGAGTGCAGGAGGAGCTGCTTTCCATTAGGGAACCTGCTGATGACTCCAAGATGACTATGGAAAACCCTCCCTCAGTATGTCCCTCCTGCTTCCACATGCTAGAAGTGTTGGCGGGAGAGGAGCTCTGGAGGTCTCTCATCCAACCTCCCACTCAAAGCAGGACTGTTGCCAACACTAGATCAGGTCAGCCATGGCTTTGCCTCAGTAAGTCTTGTAAACCTCTAGGGGTGGAGATCCCACTACCTCTCTGGGTGTCTGTTCCACCCACACTCTGCTAATTCTATTTCTAGGAACTTACCCATCTCCAAAGTAACTCTATTCTACCAGAGGGACAATAACTTCAAGATGTTTTGCAAGATACCCCACACCCTGTCCTTCAAGGATCTGATGACCCAGAAACACACAAGAAGTTGAACAACTATTATGGAAACTAGGAAAATTAAGTCTTCTGTTTAGATCCATAAAATCCCCAGCAGACTGTCCCTCAAACTTACAGGCTGGAGCCACCAGCAGTATTAGCAGTAAAGTTCTCCAGGGCCCTGGAGTTGTGCTCCTGGGATGGCCAGAAGGAGCTTGCTGCCTCTCTCAAGCTTAGCTCTAATTCACATACATGAAAATCAGATACCATTCTTCTCTCCTGGCTTAAGGCTCAATTTGCTTAGGTGTTCTCAGAGCATTCCCATCAGATCTAGCAGACGTGGCAGTAGGATTTATGTACTGAGTGCATATGTAACATCCTACCCATTCACCTATACATGCATGTTTGCAACCTCTTTCCTTCCCTCTGGCTCAGTTACTCTGTACAAAGCAGAACAGCTTTGACAGAGCACAGCAGGAAAGTAACGGTGCCAGGACCTCTGGGAATTGGTTTTTGCACCTTTGAGTCCCCAATCCCTGCCTTCTGCCCCTGAGGCTGCCAGAGCTGGGGCCTCTGATTGAAAAGAGAGCTTTGGATGGCCACTCCTGGGAGAAAATTCTGTATGTGACAGGGAGGCAGATGCTAGTATAGGACTGAATGGGGTGGGTAATCCCCATGAGAGCATGATTTAAATCGTTGCTTTTTTTCTTACTCACTAGCATGGGTGGCGTGGTTGTTTAGCTGGTGATAGGGTTGATAGAAAAGTCATGAGGATTACAGGGAAAACGTCAGTGCCCTGGTATTTTCACCACCAATTAGAAGCTTCAGTGGTGATTTGGTTGTTCATCAAGTCCACACAGAGGAAAAAAAAATCTCATAGAGGAAGGATCCAATATCTACAAATTAGAGGAAGATGAAATTCCATCCCCAAAACAGAGCGAACTTTTTTTGTCACGATAAAGCTAAAATAATGAGTGATTTGAACAACTCATGAGGGGTTGCAAAGGTCTAATCCACTGCTTGGATTTTTAAAGATCAGATATTTTTCCAAGAGCTGTTTTAATCAAATTAGGAATTAATCCAGACATGTCCTATGGTCTATTATACATGTGAAATCAGATTAAATGGTCACAGTGGTTTCTTCTGCTCTTACAATCAATGAAAAAAATGTAATTGTGGTGATACTGAAACAGTGAAGAAATATACTGTGGAACCAGTGGGGAGGCTAACAGACATATGAAAATATTATGGATTCTAGAACTTATATAATAGATTGCATTCACTTCAGCAAGAATTCCACCATTGTTATTTTTTTCCACATTTAATTTAAAGAGGCAATATCCTTTTAAGCTTTCATTCTGCAGCAGAGTAGATTAAATTTAAAATAGAAAAGTGCTGCAGAATAGATCTAGGGATGTTCAGGGCTGGAGGACAACTTAATGAAGCAGAAACTGAAATACCATACGTCTCCAATAGCTTTAATTTATACAAATATTATCTTTGTGTCTTTCATAACATGATGCAGAGGAGCTCAGAGTACAGTGTAATTCCTTTGCTTTTCAAGATAATTTTATCCATTTTAGTACCTGGGTTTGAAACTGGCCCAATTCAAACCAAAAGAGCTATAAAGATTTTTTGCTCTAATTGCTGAAACAGACTTGCACATATAAAATCAGTTTAATGCCTGGAAAAGGCTGCATGGTGTATAAACAGGGATAAGTAACAGACCACCTAGAGTCCAATCCTGCCACAGGTATTCAGACAGGCCAGTGCTGTGGGACAAGGAGTGGTCAGAGTTGGGGGCAGAGCTGCCTCCTGGGCCACTGCGATGGAAACTGGGAACCCTCCTAACATGGGTACACTGCAGACCCAGCACATCCTGCTTCCAACAGCTTGGCTTTGTAAGACCATATGGGGGGCACCTTTGCAATGTCTTGACCTTTTTCCACCCCAAGCTCAGAAGCTTGTAAATGGGACTGTGGCTCCAAGCTGCTTGATGCAATAGAGCCAAGAGCAGCAGCAGCAGGAGGAGGGAGCTGGGGTTGAGCACGCACTTGAGACAGGATTTATTCCCTGGTGGTGAAGGATTACAAGCTGATAGGCTGAGAGGAAGACCCATGTGCAGTAAGGCTAATAATCCTGGCACGGGGACAGTCACAGTCAGTTCCTCCGGGGCAGCTCTTCCTTGCCAGGGATGAAGGAGAGTGTCACCAAAGTGGGTGACTTGCTCTGTGCTGTGGTCCCTGGAGCTCTCCCTTTCCCACACAATCCTTCTGGCTGAATGCAAAAGTGCTCAACACTTTCTGGAACTTCTTGTGTATTTGACCTCCTGGATATGTTGGGACGTTGTTGCACCACATCATATAGAATCATAGAATCATAGAATCAACCTGGTTGGAAAAGACCTCAAAGATCATCGAGTCCAACCCTAATATACTCTTTAGGACACCAGACCCATCTCTCCTTCTAAATCACTGTGTGATCTTGGCTAAAGCAGCCTCCATGTGACTTAATTTTCATTTCTGCGACGTGAAATAATATCTTTTACTAATCTCTGAAAAGGACTTTGAAACTGAAAGAGCAGGTATCTAATGTCTAGCACCTCGTTTATTCACAGATGTTTGAATCTGCTCAAGACACGTAAAACTGGGCTTTTTTCTTTTCACTCCATGTGTTAGAAGTGAGGAAAAACAGAGAGAAAGAAGAAACATGTTGCTAGAAGACATCTTCACTCTGAATAAAAGTAGAGTTCATTAGTGAAAAAGGTTCATCCTTTCTTCATTCTTCATAACATGCATTTTCATGGTTGGTTACAAGTCTGGCATTGCTTCTTCCTTCATATGCTTCCGACAGTTTTCTGTGATCTTAATTTTCCCCACTCTATGAAAAGCTTGGGAAAAAAACCCTTCCATATATTCGCCTGCAAGTATTTGATTGACACACAGATTAATGTTACACAATTAAGGAGTGTTATCAGGTGAGTGCTTCAAAAATCACAATATTTCACAGGCAGGCAGGTTTCCTGACACTGTGGTAAGTAGAAATACTTTATGAAAATTATTTAGAATCACCATCTATCATCATGAGAAACCTTGTGTTGTGCTAAAATAATTGACAGGTTGATAGCTGTGAAATGTTCCCAATCCAATAAAATACATAGCATTTCCAATAACAACACTGATACACAAGGATTTACAGTGGTAACCAATTTATTAGGAAAAATGATGGAGTTTTAATTTGTGAGCAGCTAGAGTGTGTTTCAGATCCATGGTCAGTGTCCTTCAAACCATTGCTAATCCAGTAATTTCTTTTATGACTATGAGCCTTGAATATGCATATTAGATGTAGCACAGCATGGGCTGCTCTGCCACCTTACATCCAGAAGGTCATGGGCATAAAATCTTCTGAGATGCTAAATATTCCCTCTACCTCAGGTACACATCAAGCAGCCTCCAGTTTCCTACACCATTAAAGAGACATGTAGTTGGGTAGAAACCCTGACATAGTCACTCCCCCATGGCTCATATGGATAAAAGAGAAGCTAGAATTAAAAGGATGGAGCTTGAAACGAACCCAGTAGGTGCTGACAGACAGTTCATCAGTCACTTCATGTGAACCTAATGGCTCTGCCTCTTCCCAAGCACCACATGGTCCTGTGGATGGCATCAGCACTTCAGCTGCACATCCCTCCCCAATCCATTTAAACTGGGCTGGAAATGGATCATCTCCTCCATTGCCCATGCAGGAAATATTCATGGCAATCATCAGGTAAAAGCCCAAATTCACCATCCCTGGAGGTTTTCATAATGAGACTGGATGTGGCACTTAGTGCCATGGTCTAGTAACCATGGTAGGGTTGGACTCAATGATCTTTGAGGTCTCTTCCAACCAGGTTGATTCTATGATTCTATGATTCTATGATCATTCAGGCCCCTTGGTGCTGGTGGACAAGGCAGCCAGGCAGTGGGCTGGAGGTTGTGGGCCAGCCCGAGCTCCAGCCACTCTCTCTCCACTGCACTCTCCTCTCCTCATTCCCACATTTCCTGCTCCATGACAAGATGTTTGCAGATAGTATGAATGGTATGGGCTTCTCCTCCACTCAGGAGAATCAAAGAAAGAACTGTTAAATGCAACACCTCTTTTGTTTGTTCACCCATATCTCCTGCATCCCTGGAGTTCTGAACTTCTTAAACTAGAGTCCTGAACTTCTCTGACATTGATAAAGGAATAAAGATTCTGCTAAAGTGAAAAAACAAATACACAAACAAAAAGTAATAGATATTCCTGACTCAGAGCTGCTTCCTCAGCTAGAAGAACACCAAAAGCACCAGGTAAAGAATTTGGTGTTTTAAAGGAAGTTTTGTTTAAAGGACTAATACTTTTGGACTGTGGTGTTGTTTGTTGTTGTTCTTTTTTTTTCTTTTGAAACAAACATTTGTTTTAAGCAACCATGGAGACATTTCCAGCAATCCTTTCCCCCCCTTGTCCCCAGAATTAACAAGAGAGAGAAGGAACATAATATCCTACAGTAACAATTAACCTTCAGCCACTTGCTTGTCACACAGCATATGCAGATGCAGGGGGAAGAAAAGCTCAACTGAATGCACTCTGAAGTACTGTCCTTTCAAACTCTTACTAGAGGACACAGGTTTAGAAAAGAGTCCACTGAAAAACTGGACCCAATTCTGCAACAAGCTCCCGAGGAGCAGAGGTAAATGCTGTCATCCTTCTCCAAGGTCTCACTGCAAGATGAGAACTTTCAACAGGAATTTTCCTAACACCTGGGTTATTGGAAAAATAGATGTAATCATATATATAACTCACTATGCAATTACATATTTGACTATATAGGTATATAGCTATATATATAGTTCTAATAACAATGTACATCACTACTACTCCCTGTGCAGATACATGACTTTTTCTCTAGATAAGCTCAACAAACTTCAATAACTTACACTTGGACTCAGAAAATGTCATTCAGTTTTTCCAGCAGTAACCTAGGAAGGGTTTTGGATAGCCTTTTGTCATTCAGTTTCTACACAGTTCGGCAGAAATCTAGGTCTGAAATTTAGGGACCAGTGTGGATTCCCTGTCTCCTGCTCCATGTGGTATTGTTCTGTTCTCCAGTGGTAAAAAAATTCCCACTGTTCAAATTGTAGCAATTCTTGCATGAAGGATATTTTTGTTTACAGATACATGCTTTATTTTTTTCCCAGTGTTATGTATAATTGTTCCAAGAAAAGAGATATTATAGTAGGTTATTGCATTATTTAGATGGTATGCAGGATTGTATTATAATTTCCAGGGGAAAGAAATCCAACATCCATCAGGAGTTATTCAAGCAGATTAAATATATCCACTGGTCTTAAATCCAAGCAGTGGGCTGGCTTCACCACTGCATGAAATAAATCTGGACAGGCCAGGTTGGCTTTTTAAACCCCCTTTTCTTTACCCAACCTGGCTTAGACAGCTTCACTCAAATATTTTCTTTCACATGTTGCTGGCAAAAGCATCAAAACCCTCACTGGGTTTATATTACAGCTGACAAATCACAGTAATTCATGATCAGAGCTACTGTAGTTATTCAGAGCAACTAGTGCAGCCACAGGGGCTGAGAGTGACTGACAGCACTGCAAAAATTACCTGCTAGAATTTCTTAGAGCTGCCAAGTAATTTGGGTTAACAGCTCTTTTCCTTCAAGAAGAACCTTGTGGAGGGGGTTGGCCTCATGGTACCTCCTCTCTAGACCAGCCACAGCAGTCATAGGAGCAGAATGTTCAGGATTAAATTGGCTACAGAGGTCTGTGATGTAGAAAAAGTTATTGCAAATGATAAAATAACAAACACAGCTCTCCAAGCATCCCTGGAAATAGCAGCAAATTCATCCACACAGCCACCTGCAATATTCCACTGATGGGGATGAATGGTGGCAAGTCCCTGCTTGGATAAAGTCCTCTCTCCTCACCAGCACATGCAGAGTTTGCTGCCACAGTCATTTCACAGCTTACAAAATTACATGTTTTTTTAATTGTGGTTTAAATTCTGTGACACACCGGGGCTGAAGAAACCTGAATAATCTGCTTGTAATGAAAAGCGAAACTCTCATCATCATTTCAAGTTATAAACACCAGTTCTGTTCAGGAGAAGTTTCAGTGCTTCTCTTTCCAAGTTTAGCCAGGTTTCAAAATTACTGGAGGACAACCAGTATATAAGCCTGGATTCCTCATTTCATTTTACCCTCCTTTTATAAGGGTTCCTTTATTTGTATAGAAAATAGTTTAATGTTGCTGTATTTTGATCCTTCACATTTTAAACCCTCAGTTTACAATTGGCAGCTTCTGGTTTCTCCAACAAGTGTTTCCAGTACCTTTACAAACTGGTGTATTGTCTGATAGATTGCATCTTCAGAGTCCACCTCTTCAGGGGAGCAGAGCTGAGACTTTTATTCCAGGAAGTTTGCTGCATGACACAAGGATCTTTTGTGGGCACTTTGCTCTTTTTCTTTCTAGGATTCCTTACTCTAAAACAGAAATAACTTCATAGGAAAAAAAAAAGGTACAAGACTGTTCTTTGTGTGTTCAGCTTGCTAACTGTCATGATTTTATGAGGAGTTTCATGATACCTGGTATTTTTCTTACAACCCTAGACCTTGGAGTCATATGTATATACCAGAGTTCCAGCATTAATTAAGAGAAGAAGGTTTCCAGCCTGCCTGGATGTGGCAAAAACCTGAAAATAGTGAACCCCGAGAGTAGAAAAGAAGAGCCCTTAAACTGCTTGTCAGAAAGCTCATGTTTTAGGAGGTAAAATCCTAATTTCTGGAGGGACAGGAAGGTGTGGAGGCAGGAAAGATAGGAATCCTTTGCCCAGCATTGAGCTGTGATTCCTCTGCCACTGCACACACACATCCTGTGAAACTCAGCCTCTGTTTTTATTGTGTCAGGCTAATTGGAGTCAGAGGCCATCCAAACCTACAATAGGAAATGAGATTTGGGGGAAACCCACACCCAGAAGTCGGGATTAAAAGGAGCTTCATTGAGCTCACCTCTTGCAGACAGACTGTCAAAGTTTCAGTTCTGCCAATTCTATTCTAAAATTTCAAATTATAAAGTGAAAACAAGCAGAAGCAAAATACTGTCCTTTACTCAGCTGACAAGGAAGGAATTGGAGAGATGCTAACAGCCTGCAGGTCTGCAGTCAGGATTATCCTACCTGAGACTTTCCAGCTGAAGGACTGAAAGCATCTTTCACTCTGCTTCAAGTGACTGAGAAACTCTCCTTAAAGACCATCACTGCCAGTCTCTTCTCTCACAGTTAGGCTTTTCAGGACAAGGATTTTTTTGGTTGGTACAGATGACTTTCCATGGGGAAGCAGAGAGGATAATCCAGATCACAGAACAGGCCTTGCTCAGCTCAGTATTTTCTCCCGTGTCGTAACAAACATTTGATAACAGTGCAAACCTGCATCAGCAAGTCAGCCCATGGCAAAAAGAGCAATCCACTGCAGTTGGGTGGTTTCTGTGGTGCAATCCCATGTAACTCTGCTTCCCCTCTGGCAGTCCTTGCTCGAATCTAAGACTTGTTATAAGTAAAACAAGTTTGTGAGGCTCAGACAAGAGACCACTTTGTAAAGTAACTTGTGCGTGCATGACTTGAAAGAGCAAGAAGAAAGTACTCTTAGGACACGTTATTACAGGAGCTGGCAGAAGGTAAAGGCTCCTTTCCTGTTTTAGCTGGTTTATTAGCAATATGGTTGCAGCACTTTAGATGTCAGCTGTGAGTTAGGACTCCACTAGACCTAGAGGTGTTCCTAGCTTTAAAAAGCTCATGTGTGGCTGGGCTCTTCTGGGCTGTGCAGATAAAGCAGTTTGGCTTTCCAAATGCATGACCCCTAGGCAGAGCTGATTGCAGAGCCCAATGTCCATTCCTCCAGAGGTAGGGAGGTACATGTGGCAAAAGTCACACTGTCAAACAGAGCTAAAATGCACTTGATTATGATTGTAGTTGAATACAGCTACAGCACAGCCTCCAAAACCTTGCAAGGTCCGAGACTATTCTCTGCAAACCTCTCCGTTATGCACTGATCCTAGGAGATAAAAACTGTGTTTATTTTTTCTGCAGACAGTTTAGGATTTTGCAAGTGAGTCCAGGATAGGTTTGTACCAGACATAAGGCATCTGCTGTTGCAACTTCTCAGTCCTTTGCAGCTCTCAGTCTGGTCTGCCAGAGCTCTCACTGCCGAGCTGTGACCATCAGTGAAACCATATGGAGCTGCTCTGCAGTACAAATGGAGCCAGTGAACTGCCTCACACCTCACCTGTCCTCAGCAGCTCAGGCAACTCTTCATCTTGCACGGGTGTCTGCCACTCCAGGAGGAATGATGGGAAGCCATTGCCTTTGGAGGAGGTTGACCTACTTTGGAACAGGGATGTCAGAGTTTGCATTCTTCCTCCCCACTTTTACTAGCCGTGGTTTATGTAGGGCCTCCAACACCACTCATTAGAGGGGTGGCAGCAACTCAGCTAGAATATGCTTCACCAAGATCAAAGCATCATGCAAAAATCCCATATTCAGTGTATTTATTAGAGATCAAATAACATCTATAAAGCACATGCTTTTATTTTTTTTATTTATTTTTTTTTTTTAACTCTACTGCTCCTACATTGAGAAGCTGCTTATCTCTTCTATTACAGAGATCTGCCTTGCAACTACAGGGAGCTGGGGAAGAAAGAACAGGTATGTCTCACAGTTTTTCCTTTCCCTGACTTTCTCTCCCATCCTTCTCTCAGCCCTTGGATGTAGGAAACAAAAGGACCCTGAAGACTCTCTGTACCCTGCTGCTACTTGTATCACTTCATGGCAACAAGCTAACTTGTGTTTGTCAAAACACCTCACATGAAATAAAATAATCACCTGCTCTAAAAAAAACCCACTTTGGTACTATCTTTGCAAAATAAGAGTTTGCTGACCAGAAGATCTTTGCTCAAGAAACCCACCCAGATTTCCCAAGCAACCCACTGTGAGAATAGACTCATGGGCTGTTTATAACCTTATGGCAGCCACAGCTTCTTGCCCTTTTCTCCAGCCTTGCTCCATGGACATCAGATGTTTTCCCTCAGCAGCTCATCAGACTGGTTAAGATAAGATTTCCTTCCACTTTCTGGAATGTTTGTTGTAGCCTCTGCAGGCAGTAATTTGGGGTCCAGACAGGCTGGGAGGACTCTCTGCAGGGCTTTGCTCCCTGCAAGGATATGCTCAGCATATTAGGCAGTCACTGGTGGAGGTTTATGGCAGGATTTTCCAGGTAGGAAAGGATAATGTGATATGCTATGGGAAATTTAAGAAGGGGAAGGATAATTTGGTAAATATTTTATACAGGCACCCACTGGGGAGAAAGAATAGTTATACAGTTAAAATACTGGTTTTGTACACAGCACTTGGCCTTTGGCTTTTCCAGAGGCTTCCTGCATAACCTGACAAAAATCACTTGGAGAAAATTGGTTTTGAAGCTCTTTAGGCAAGAAAAAAGTAATGAAGAAATTGCTTAGGAGATCTGTCTTGCATTGGTACCTGAGTTTCCTATATCTAAAAATGAAAGCAATAATGTTACTTCTCCATCCTCGTTGGCGTTTCACAGATGCAAAGTGCAGGGTGGGAAGTGTCACTGAGGAGAGGCTGCACTCTGCAATGAGGGATGAGCTTCTGATCAGATCTGCCCACACTGTTGACCCTTGTTCTTGCCTGGAGAGCCCATGCCAGTCTTGGGAGGCATCAACCAGTGGATGGCTTGGGAAGGACCAGCCTGGTGGGATTTGACCTCTGCCAGGCACGAGTCTGTGGTGAAGATGGCACAATGAGCAGTGTTGGCTGGTGTTGGTGTGATGCCTCACACCATAAGGGCTTCATGTTTCCCAGGTTTCTGCGGGTCCTTACACAGGGAAATGAGCAACTCAACAGGTTTGGGAGGAGTTTGTGCATTTGTTTTTTCTTGATTCCACTTGGGCTGAAATAACTCGACAGTATTTTTTGATGGTGAGAGGGAGTAGGTGAAGCCTTGTGAAAAACCTTTACTAAAATACTTCAGGTTACTCATTTTAGTGTATCAATTAATTGAGACATTTGGCATAAATTCTGTAGCAGTTCTCCCCAAAGACTTCACCAATTCAATCCTTTTCTTTTTTTATTCTAAAGCACTGTATACTTTAATTAATAGTTTTTATATTTTAGATTAGCCAAAGGCAAGCTTCTTTAACCAGAAAAATGTATATATTGACACACCTTTAAGGCAGTAAACTTTTCTGCATATTAATATTAAAAAGGAGCTCATTAATTAGGCAGTCACACATGTACACACACACACACACACACACACACACACACACACACACACACAAATCTTCTGATAGAATAAGTGCATTGAAAGTTTTAGATCACTTGGGACAAGTTCTGCCTGGAGCAAAGCTGCAAAGTTAATGCTCTGTATTAACTCCAGCAATCAACCCCCAAAATGGCTGCATCCCTCAAGGCCAGTCATTCCATTTGATCAGGTTGCAAAGCAAATTAGCATTCTCTTTGCCCTGGCTATGATGTTTCCTATTCTTTTCATGAATGATTTATTGGTACCCCCGGTCCAGGATATGCTTGTTTTACCATCTACCTTTTCAGTAATATTTGCCCCAGCCAAAGGTATCCCCTGGGGTTATGGTGCCAACTGGAACCTACACTCTCTGTCTTGTACTGAAAAGCAGTATGTGCTGTGTGGTGGCAGGAGTTCACCTTGTGACTTCTTTGCCATTCATCTTCCTTCAAATTCTGGCTTCTTTATTTGGATTAAAATCCCTTTTACAGAACTGAGGGAAAGCTATGTCTTTGCAAGGAGGTTGTAGCCAAATGCTATGGAGATGACTCATGGTAGTTGGTCATCTTGGACAGTATCTTGCAAAAAAAGCTTGGGAGTGAAGCAAGAGGTCCCAGCTGAGGTGTTCATCATGTTCTCTGAACTGTTGCATGGATACTGCAGGGCAGAGTGCTTCCCTGTGTGTCCTGCAGGTCTGACCCCCATCCTCCCTCACTGGAAGAGCTGGCTGGGGTGCAGCAGATCTCCCTCACATGTGGTGCTCATGGCTGTGGAAATTAAGACCAGGGGTGTTTGTGGTGGAAAGTGTCTCATCCAGTCCTGAAGTCAATGGATATTCTCCTCCATGCTGCATTTTAGGTAAAGCCAAAGAGCATCTGCTGCAACAGTCCTTGTCTTGGAGAGTCTTCAGCAGCTTCAATTTTTTCCCATCTGTTTTGAAGATAGCTGTAAAAAACCATTGTGCAAAAATGAGGCTGGGATGATGCTCTTGTCCTCCTCCTCTCTAATACCTTTGCACTGGCCTAAAAAGGTTCTTGAGAGACAAAGTCCACCCAACTTCTGTTTTCTCACTTCCTACTTCATGAAACCTTGTTATCAGTAAAACCCTGCCTAATTTCCAGGAAAATTCTCCTACAGGAGGAGTCAGTCACTTTGGCTAAAATCTGAGTCATCTTCCCGCACATTCCTGAGCTGAATCACTCTGTTAGTCTCAGTGTAGTCCTTTTTTTTCCTCCCAGTTTTATTGACAAATACATGGAGAATCAATTCTAATGAGCTCTACTAACCTGCTGTACAGACACGATGCATCATGTGTATTAAATAGAGAACTCAACCTCAGACAAGTACCCAAAATGAACATGAACTACATCAACTATATTTTGACTACCATGTATACCTACAGTGATTTTCATGAGTTATTGCTTATTTTCATCTGTGCAATCAAGACTAAAATCAAATCTGTGTCTTCTGATGTCCAGAGAACAGTGACATGAGAACTGGTCTCATTAGCACTCATGGGAGATGCTGGTACAGCCTGGGATGAGAACGTGCAGCTTCTGACTTCTTAAAATTTAATGACACAGTTTATAGGGCTTTGATCCTCTAAGTTATCTTTACTTACAAGCAGGCTCATGAAAGTCAATGGGACCTATTTAGAATATAGAAAGTTAAACAGAGCAGTCAGTCTGTACAAGATCTATAGCTGTGAACCCAATATTGCCTGGTACAAATGCCATAATATTTTCTAAAAATTAATAAATGAACAGTTGGTTTTCTTCTTTCTTCTTTCCAGACACTGAAGGCAATTGGATTCTCTGTGGCTATTACAAGTGTCCCTCATGGGCTGGGGGTAAACTTTCAGTGATGGAGTTGAATACATTTTATTTTGTACTTTGAGTTGCTCTATACATCTCTCCTGGTGGTTACATTTCTCTTTAAAATTCTTGAGGATGGTTCAATAATCCTATAGAATTGCCATAGCTGTCAATGAAGTGCCTCTGGCCATTTTCATAGGTTTTTAGGCACAGTTTAACAGCAATTTATTTGAGAGAGAATGATGCAGGAATGGAAGAAATAGCTGAAGTTATGCTGTGGGAAGATTTTTCTTCTGTGTGAATGTCCATTACCTGATGTAGAAGAGAAGCCACTTGGTCCCAAAACAGCTAACAAGTTCCTCTGTCTTGCAAACCTTAAGGAGTGGCTTTTCATAGGTTCCATTCCATTCCTATGCTCATCACCTAAGCATATGAGAGTCTTTGCTCAGGCAAACAGCTAATTCATTGACAGACAACTTCAGCCTGAATATGCTAGGTTTGGTAAAGTTATAAGTTACTGTAGGTGGGGCATTAATAGCAAAAAACATTTGGTTACCTTAATAAAGAACAGCACTGCCTATAACTAAGGGTCATTGTGCTGGGAGGTGTCATAAAAAATAATGAAACCCAAACTGCTGTTGTCAGTGTTGACAGACATTAATCACATCCCTGGCCTGTGCTGCACTGAGAGGGTGAGGTAGGACTGCTCTGATCCTGAGGTAAGATGCTGAGCACCCTACCAGCTTAGCAGATGATGCTGAGACAGCCTGGGCTCTCCAGGAGCTAAGTCCTGGAACCACATTGTCTGAAACCAAGGGCTAGTGTAATGCTCCTGCATCCCAAATCCAATGATTTCACTCCTCCTATTTTCTGAAGACAAAGCTCTGACTTTTTCCATAAATGACACCAAAGGCACCATTTAAAAGGGGCTGCTTGGAAATGTAAGAATACAGTGCTTCTCATGGCAGCTTTATTTTGTTCATTACTGAAGAGAAATATTTTCCTCGTGTTAGACAAGATCAAAAAATGAAGAATTGTCTGACAGCTGGGTGGTTCTTCAGATTTTGTGCTCAGTTACTAACCCCAAGTTAATGATAAATACATCAGCTCTGTTTCTTTGGGTGTCTACTTGTCTGTGCCCCTGCTTGTTACATGCCTGTCCTTGCTTGCCCTCATGTCTGTTGAAAAGACACCAGGCTCAGTAGAGGCATAGGGCCAACCCTTCCACACGTGTGAGTGTGAAAAGGCACATGGCCTTTCCCCAGTGTACCTGCAGGAAAAAAAAAGAGGCTTTTCTTGATCTAGGCTAGGCAGGTGGCTGACCACACTTAGATGAAAAAAAAATTAAAATGATGCTACTCCTTTGCTTGAAGCTTGGCATGGAGCTACAAAGTTAAGTTTTAAGTACAGGACATTGCACTGAGTTGATGTGGAGTTTCCAGAGCTGCTAATGAACAGTGGAGACCTGGATACAGCCAGAAAAGATCTGCCAAGGCAACAGAAATCTGAACATTATTACTTGGGAGAAGGTAGATGCAATGAGCAGCACTCACATACTGCTCCCAGGAGCTCTTTTAGTTGTTTCCTTCTGCTGAAAGGTTGCTTTGCAGCTTTCCTCCAGAGATGAGTCTCCACGAGGGCAGAACAGCTGCTGCATCCCACACTGATGAACACAGGATTTGAATCTGTGTCCTGATAACCTCTGGAGCAGCATTAAGCACCAGCTAAGCAAACTGCCTTCCTCTGTGAACTGTGTTAGCAACTGCTGAAGTCACTGTACAGGGATCACTCCATGGGAAAGTGGGACTACTGCAAAGAACTCACCTTTTCCTCTCCAGATAAGTAAGAAGTAGCTTATCTTCCCAAGTCCCAAATCTCACATCTCACTAACCCCCCTGCAAAATGATGAACTGTGACATTTGAGCCATGGCACTCATGCAGTTTGGAGCTCCCAGGCTCTAGGTCACTGCTCTGATAATTAGATTCCCAAGTATGGGGAGCAGTAAATCACCAGTATTACCACACAAAATATTTTGCAAAGAAAAAAAAGTAATTTTTCCTTTTTCCATTCTTTTGGAAGAAACTTTCCAGTTACTTAAAAACAAACAAACCCCAAAGCAGAAGACATCCAGCTTCTGGCTATTTCCAGTGTTTTCAAATTATTCTTTGAGTCTGGGGATTATTTTGTGATGTTGCTGAAAACAAAATTGTTCAGTTATCTAGATTTTTTTAATAGTTTCAACAAAACACATTGAAAAGATTTGGCTTCATCTGACTGTGGGTTGGGAATATTTTAAAATTCTCAAATATTTTGCAGGAAGAGAAACCTTTTTCTACCCAGCTCAGCCATCTGTCTGCCATAGTAATGCTCATTTCCTTGCTTATTTTACCCCGTCCTCCCTCTGATATTTGCACTGACTCATGGTTTCTCTGGACAGGGACTTTACCTTCCTTTACAATTGTTCAGCACTCTCTATTTAGGGTATTACTTTCATCTAGATTACAAGTAATGATAATGGATTTGAAAATGTATATTTAAGTCTAAAGGCTATTTGAGATTCCCCATTCAATTTCATAGAGTAATTAGCAGGCAAATCTATAGAGAGCTCTAATTTTCAGTCTTTTCTGAGGTTAATTTCTGCAGGGTTCAGTCACAGTGCTAAGTGTTTTTTCTAGAAGTTTCTAGAAACATTTGTCTTGGTCATCCCTCAGGACATAAGACTGCATTGGCTTTGATTATTTGGCTTGTGGAAGTTGAATGAAAAAGCCCTTGGAAAAACTTGGCTTAAAATGTTCAGCAATTCCTTTTAGATCCAGAGTTTACTCAAAGTACTCCAGCACAGAAATACAGGTTTTTCTCCTAAAGGAAAATGGAATTTTTATCAGGAATTCCTGACTGCTAGTGGTGGTGATGTTACAGGGACAATCACCACTGTGGCAGTTCTTTGCTGCCTCTCCTGGCCCTTGCTGAAAAGTAGGAAGTAGTGAAATGCCTGGAAACATCATTAATATTAGTAAAATTTTGATCAGCAATTTAATGCGTCTGCAATGTTTCAGCTATACCAGGTAATAAAATCTCCCAGAGTCTTTTAATTCCCATTATATTACAGATGGAGCTGGTTGTGCCACCACCAGTTACTGCAGGCTGAAGCTTCACATGGCATGCAAGCACAGTAAGGATAACCCAGCACTCCAAGACCACAAGGCACTGTGCTATGGAACTGGGAACAAATCCCATCAGCTTCAATTGGCTCATACTAATTTGCTAGATAAATGCAATTCAAAAATCTACGGTTAAAAAAATAAAATAATCGAATATTATCTATTTCTCTCTAGTAGCTCTTGGACCTGTTACCCAATTTCTACCCATTTGTCAGTGCATTCAAAGATATTAAGGGCTTTTAAGTCTTAGGAAAATAGGTGCCTGGGTACAGGAAAATGATTAAGGAAAATGATTTTGTCAGTGCTCCCACTAAACCTGCTCTATGAGCTCATCCCCTGTGAGACATCAATAAATCAAGTCAGTCAGTCCTGAGCTGTATGTCCAAGGGCTACATTGGTTCTGCTGCTCCCAGGACTCTACTTCTGAAAATGATTCATCTCCTTCATGCACTCCTACACACAGAGATACTTTCCCTGCTCTCACCACAAACACTGCTCGGCAGGATGATTTTCTGCAGCTGCCTAGATACCCTCATGATCTCTTCTTTTCGGTGTCCTCTTTATCTCTGGGTAACAGGCATCACCTCTTCATTCCATCCTCCCCTGCTCTGCTTTCATGCCATCCAGCTCTTCCTAGTCCCCAGTCCCCTTCAACAGTTGCACTAAGGTGACTGACTGTGCATATGTTTCCTTTTTCGTGGTCACATTTAACTTTTGCCAACAAGTGTCCCTAAAATACTGTCACTGCTACTTTAGTGTTTTTTCAACATTATATACTATTGCTTGATACATCTTTAATTCTGTTTAGGGCTCAGTTCTGCAACTTTGTCATGTAGTTTTTTTCTGAAGGCCTTTGGAGTATCTCTCTTTAGGGCCTGTTGGTTTGGAAATCACCTTTTTATCAACAGCAAGATACAAGTGAAAAATTATATCAGCCCTCTACTGCTTGGATGATTACAGAACATTCCTTCTACCAGTTCATTCTTTTTCCACACTTTCTATCCTCCAGAAGAAATGGGACAGAGGGCAAAAGTCTAATCTAGTTCATGGCTGAACCTGCCCAAAGTGCAGAGGTGTGGGTAAGTCTGTTAGAGACACAAGGGTTAAATCTGTTATAGGGATCTCTGGTTTATTTTTCCCTAGAGCCTGGGTAACATTTCCTCTGACTTTGTTTGCTCTCATGTTTTTATCCAGCAGTTTGAGGTAAAACCATCCTGAAGTCTCCCATGCCCTTCTTGTCATCTTTGCTTGCTGTCATCTCTGCTGTTCTGAACCTTTTATTATGCAGAAATCCACTTCCACCTTCTCTAGTGTCTCTCACCTCTTTTGCACAAGTCTGTGACCTTCTGTCCGTCTGGCTTTCATTCTCTACCAGGCTTTGGCTATGTCTGATGTTGAAACCTCCTCTGTGTGCAGAAGCTGAGTTCCCCTTTCCAGGCCGTCATGGTTCCTGAGTTGTTGTAAGGCAACTACTGACCCTGCCTCTACTGCAAATCACTGTGGGGCCATTTAGGGCAGCTCAGCCTCCTTATTTGAGATCAGATCAAGGCTAGAACTAAAAAACCTGGGCCACAAACTCTGGGGAACCTGGAAGCAGATTTGCATATTATGGCATGATGAGAAAGCATCAGGCAGATGCACATGCTTATTCCACCATTGCTAGCTTCAGTGCTCACAGTCTTAGTTGTACTCAACAACTTCTCAACACCCTGTAGCAAGATCTTCAGAAAAAGCCATTAATATGCCACAGGAAGAGACCAGGAAGAAGTGAGAGGTCTCATTGATATCCCCTAAATAGCCATCAATTTTTAGGTTAAGTGACCAAAATAGGCCCTCATAGGAAGTTGATAGTTGCCCATGCTGCAGAAGAAGGCAAGGAACTGCATATGGTACCTTCTCTAACCTCAAAGATAATT
>NW_008657239.1:0-1719 GCF_000695815.1 Acanthisitta chloris | reverse complement strand
AGGATGCTGTTCTCCCGCAGGATGCTGCCTGGGAGCAGTTCTTCCGTTACACCTGAATGGCCACAGCATACAGCTACTGTGACCAAAAGTCTCAGTATTTCAGCTGCTCCAAAAAGCAGCTTGTTCCAAACAGGCAGTGACTGCACCACACAGAGTAACTGTTCAAGGGCTGCCCTGCTCTGATTTGCTCCACTCAAAAGTCCTTGTGGCACAAAGCAACTCAGAATCTTCCTGAAATACTTGAAGCAACTTCAAACAGCCATATAATGGTGCTAACATCTGGGTTAAGGACAGGAGAAATAAAGAGGGCAAATTGATTTAGGGTGGGACTACTAAAACCACAACAGCAAGGTCTTTGCCCTCCTATCTCACTTCTCCAGCACTCCTGTTCCCTTAAGGAAAATGGTGTTTAAAAACAGAAAAATGTTGTGTAAACAGAATGAGTTGTCCTAATCCTGAAAGCTTCTGTCACATAAAGACCTCCCACACGTTTGTGTTCTTATCACACAGCAACAATTTGATGCTAAACTGCAATGAACTGGGAATGGTTTCAAAGACTTGCTATGCTCATTTTGCCTCATCTCAACTCATTTTCAATTACAAATTTATGTATGATTGTAAGGGTGATTGCATGCAACTATTTGTATCTGGAAATAGAAAAATGCAAATGTATTTCTTCCTTTTTCACATGGGTTTTACATTGTCATCCATGTTTATGCTTAATGCTGGAAAATCTCTGGATTCCTCCTACCCCCCCAGTATGGCATAATACACTGACAAAACTACAGGTATCATTTTCCTTTGCTGCATTCCAGTCCGAACAAGATCTAGGTAAGACTTCCCCTTACACCTAAAATAAGTAAAAACACATACACCTGAGTTTTTCTCATGTGGTTTCAAAGCATCTCGACCTTGTTTTCCAAAAGGAGTGGGGAAAAGAATAGACTCCGAAGCATTAACCCACAGAAATCTTTATTTTCGTTTTCATGAAAGTCAAAATACAGCTGTGTATAGTAAAACGCTTTGCCCAGGGTCACAGAGCAGCCCAGAAATCCACAAGTCCTGTGCCTCAGACGTTTTTTCAGATGATGTGATCCACAATGAACACAGCCTGAGGGAATTCTCCACTGCTTTTCCCCCCACCAAATCCAAGTCTATGCAAACACAGAAGTTTATTTCTGCAGAGCCAAAACCCAAACTCCAGCGACTCTTCACGATTTTTGTTTCCAGTGACAAGGGGAAAGACGAAAGCATGGGTGGCTCTTCTGTCGCTGTTGTTCCCAGTCACCCTCCTAAAGTAACGCTGCGAGCCAGTTGGAGCGGCCTGGGTAAATAACGGATCTCCTCGTGCACTGCACTAGCCCCCGACTGTCTTGATGGTGAAATCGCTGCGATATGGTTGTATAGAACCAACAGAAACCTCATTTCACGTAGCAATATACCCGAGTTAAGGGGTCCAGCCCCACGCTCTCCTGTCTGCACCCGCGCGCGCGGATTCGGCGCTGCCAAGACACACTGCGAGACTCGCAACACAATCGCTTACTGCGTCTCTCGGAGCTCCGACTCTTCCGTCCGTCTGGCTGCAGGGAAGAAAGGAAAACCCTCTGTGTCTGGAAAGCAAGGGAAGCTTGCAGCCCAGGCGGCAGGCCGGGAGCGGCAGGGAGCACACAAAGAGCTGCCCGCGCGCTTTGTTCGGCCCGTTCAGCCGAGGCGGCGGCT
>NW_008657238.1:0-375 GCF_000695815.1 Acanthisitta chloris | reverse complement strand
TCAGTGCCCCCCAAGTGTGCACAAGGTCCCTCCAGTATACCCAGTGCCCCCACCCCAAGTGTGCCCAGTGCCCTTCCAGTATGCCCAGTACTCCTCCACCCTACTCAGTGCCATCTGAGTCCGCCCAGTGCCCCCCCAGTCTGCCCAGTGCCCCCCAGTAGTGTGATACAGAGCAGTGGGTATTTTTCTGGGGTGTCCTGTGAAGGTTGGACCCTGGGGAGGATTTTTTGGGGAGGTTTTGGGGGTGTTGGGGTGTCCCTCAGTGGGTGTCCCCCCACCCTGTCTCAGTGGGGATGGAGGACACACAGGTGACAGTTTTAGGGGGGCACACAGAGAATGAGGTGACACCCAAAGTGTCCCTGAGCAGGTGCTGCT
>NW_008657237.1:16833-17824 GCF_000695815.1 Acanthisitta chloris | reverse complement strand
GGCATGAGGGGGAACACAGCCCCCACCCCCGGAGTGTTACACCCTCCCCTCCACGGTCCGGACAGGAGGTGCCCCCCCTGCCCCTTCCCCCTTCTTGGGCAGGGGTCACCTCCCAGTCCCAACCCTGTGAAGTCTCCGGATGAAACAACCCTCACTTCAGGGCCGTGCCACACGTTTGGGTTGGGAGTTCCCCCTCTTCATCCTCTCTAGTGGGGAGCTGAAATCTCACCCCATCCCTGGCCTTGGGGTAACTCTGCTCCAGGGCTCAGTACAGAAAGTCTCCGTGCCCACCATCCTGTGGGATACTGCAGGTGTCCCACCCAGCACCCCACTCTTAGATAGGGAGGACTCCCACCTTGGGGACCCCTCATAGTGTCCGTTCACCCCCACCCTCCTATATAACCCCCAACCAACTTCAGTGAGGAGTGATGCCATGTATCCCACCCTCTCCCAGGGACAAGTACCATGACTTCAGGGTGTCGTCCCCCCCAAATGGTCCCGGGAAACCTGCATGGAGGATCGGGGTCCTCGGCCGTGACACGGTGGCCACACGCCACGCGCTGAGAGGGACACCGGCAGCGAGGCAACCTCCATCCCTTCTCCTCCTCTCCTGGGCAGAGGAGGAAGTTCTGGGCTAGAGGACGAAACCCTCCCACTCTTCCTCCACATCTCGGGTCTCCCCTGACCCTAGACACTCCCGTGTCCCTGTATCCCACTCCCCTGTTCCCAGGCACTCCCGTGTCCCTGTATCCCACTCCCCTGTTCCCAGGCACTCCCGTGTCCTTGTACCCCCGTGTCCCTGTCCCCAGGGTGTTCTTCAGGGACAGGATGCTCTAGGGATTCGCAGGTGGCTCTTATGGGCTCAACCCCTCTTGCATCATCTCGCAACCCTCTTTGGGACAGGGGGTGACAGGGAAATGCAACTTCGAGGCAGGGGCCAAGCAGGGGAGGGTTTGGGGACACCCTGCACGCTTCACCCCACCAGGGGTGC
>NW_008657237.1:2594-16820 GCF_000695815.1 Acanthisitta chloris | reverse complement strand
GTGGCCACAGCCACCGTGGCCCCCGCGGGACTGGTCCCAGCACTGCCGCAGTCCCCCCGGGCTCAGGGTGGTCCTGCGCCGGGGGGTGGCACAGGGCGATGTGCACCTCACGCCGGGGGTGGCACAGCGTCACGGGCATCTCAGTCCGACTCAGCCCTGCCAGGGCACTGTCTCACCATGCCCATTGCCCTGACCAGGCCACCACCAGAGTCACCAGGTCCCCAACATCGAGCCATGGGGGCCCCAGCTCTGGGGACACCCTGCTGCAAGGAGTAAGTGTCACCCCAGCCCAGACAGGTCCTGCTGGCATGGATGCAGGTCCTGGGCTCTGTGAATGAAGCAGATTCCCTGTGGGGCTGGCACCAGGAGCACCTCGAGGAGCCAGGTGCTGGCTGGATCTGTGCCCAGTCTGGCACGTCCCTGACATCAGAGTCACTTGTGGAGCAGGTCACAGCCAGCACAGCTACCAGGGGGACACAGAGCCATTGCTGGGCACAAGGACACAGTGCAGGACTGTCCCTGCATCCCTGTCCCTGCATCCCTGTCCCCAGCTGCTTGCCCAGGAGTGCATGAGGACAGGTGGTGGGACATGGGGGTTCAGGGACACAGTGGAATGTGATACAAGGACATAGGGGTGCAGGGACACAGGGGAATGGGACACAGGGGTGCAGGAACACAGGGGAATGTGATACAGGGACACAGGAGTACAGGGACAAAGGGGTGCCTGGGGACAGGGGAATGGGACAGGGACACAGGGGTGCAGGGACACAGAGGTGCAGGGACATGGGAGTGCCTGGGGACAGACAGTAGGACACAGGGGTGCCTGGGAATGGAGAGTGGGACATGAGTGCAAGGACATAGGGGAATGGTACACAAGGGTGCAGGGACACAGGCATGCAGGGACACAGGGATGCAGGGACACAAAGGTGCAGGGACATGTGTTGCAGCACCACTGCTGGATCCATGCATCATGATCATCTCCTCTAGCAGGCTTGTTAATGACCTGGCATAATTGTGAGGTACTTCCTGGCTCATCCATGTCCCACAGATAGAGCGTCCCTTGGATGGGAACATCACAGTAGTTGGATGGACATAAGCAGCCCTGGCACCTGGCTCTGGAGCTGCTGGCGAAATCACTGTGGGTGCTGGGGAGAGGCAGCGGTGTGGGCTTCCCAGCTGGGTTTCCCACATTCCCATCCTCCCTGTGTTTTCAGCCTGTTCCTGACCTGGGGTGAATCGATCCATGATGTGCATCCTGCCTCTCTCCAGGACTTGGGGAGCAGCCACCCCACATCCCAGCTGGAGGGTGTCTGATGACATCGGCAGGAGCAAAGTTCATGCAGCAAGTAAATATTAACCCTTATTCCATGCAAATGGAATATTCCACAGCAAGGACACTGGGATAAACCCCCCTCTGGCTTTTCCCTGGGAGGTGCTGGCAGCGAATGGTAAGAAACTCCCAAAGTCAAAGGATTTGGGGGGGATTAAGGCACCAAGATGAGCCTTCACACCCCAAATTCCTATTTCTCCCCATCCCCTGCCCTCTTAGGGATCACATTCAGGAGCAGTAACTGCAGCAGCCTGCCCCCAGAGCAATATCTGTGAGGATACTGGGGATACTGGGAGCACTGGACTGGGAGAGGAGTGTGGCGGGCAGTTCCCAGCTGTGCCAGTGCTGCTGTGAGTCATATCGGATCAGTGATGCTCCGTTAAACTGCAGCGCTGGGATAGACCCAGGGCTGGATCCTGGCTCCAGGGAGGCACAGGATCGTGCCACCTCCCGCAGTATCCCTGTCCTCCTGGGAGGAAGGGGACACGCGGTGGCCAGTGCAGGTGACACGTGGCTGTCTGGGATTGCGGGTCCTGCCCGTGGAATGGAGGTGACTGGCTCAGCCGACCCTGGGGGATGCAACCACTGGATCCATGGATGAATTGGGGTGTTATTCCTCTGGAGCTGCTAATCCAGGGTACTATAACAGCCCTAAATATCAGCGGAAATCAATCCATCTGCTCTCCCGCTCGGCACTAATCCCCACAATGGCACCTGATCGATATCCCATTTACTGCTCAGTGGTTTCCCCACGGATAAATCCCACCCATTGCTCAGGATGCAGCTGCCCCCACGGAGGGCTGCAGAGCCTGGACAGGGCAGGGAATGCTGCAGGGCAGGGAATGCTGTGGGGTAGGGAATGCTATGATATTCCTCACCTGGGTGATGCCAGGCACAAGGCAAGGGGTGCCAGGAAGCCATGGGAACAGGTGGGTCCATGGCACTGACCAGCTGGGAGCAGTGGGAGGGCTGGGAATGTGTGGGAGCAAGGAAGAGCTGTGCCTGTAGCTCTCGATGGGCATGCACATGTGTGTGCACCACTGTCAACCCCAGAGACACTCAGCAGGGTGGGACACAGGATCCAGGTGGATCCCTTGGTCCACCGCAGGAGCCAGAGCCTGGAATTATCCCAGGCTGGGCAGGGGATGGGGGTGCCCTAGCACCAGCCTCTCAGCAGGGATCATCTCCAAAAGTGCCAGTTATGGGAACCTGGTGGCAGCAGATCCAGGTCTTGGGCTATCATTGGATTTGGACTGAGAGAACAAAGGGATGAGGAAGGGATGAGAAGGGATAAGGGAGGGCCTGGCTGATCGAGTGATGCCACTGATGAATAAGTGATGAAGCCCTTGGACGGTCTCTATGGAGACAGTTTAGAGCACGGTAGGGGCCAAGGGGCCACCAGCAGCCCTTGCACCCCACAGGACTAATTAGAGGGACAAGTGTGATGGCAGAGCCCTGCTAGTCCCACCAGGGTGACTGGGTCCCCGCAGGGCTGAGATGGCTCCATTTCCATCCCTCTTCCTGAAGAGGAATCCTCATTCCTTGTCTGCTTTCCCAGACAGCTCATCTAGTCCTCACGGACAGGCTTCAGCTGTGGTGGCCACCAGCATCTCCAGCCTGGCTTGTGGGCTCTTATCTCCTGGGTCACACACAGCCTGTCCTGTGAGTGTCCTGTGCGTGCAGGGACAGAGCATACCCCCACTGCATGCTCAGAGCAGCAAGGGACAGGGAACATCCATGGGGACACCCTGCATCCAGGGGGATAGCATGTGTCCATGGGGAGAGCACGCATCCGGGGGGACAGTGTGTATCCATAGTGGCAGCATGTATCCATGAGGACAGCATGTGTCCATGGGGACAAACTGAATCCAGAGGGACAGCGTGTATCCAAGGGAACAGTGTGTGTCCATGGGGACAGCATGTGTCCATGAGGACAAACAGCATGTGTCCACAAGGACAGTGTGTATCCATGGGGACAGCCTGCATCCATGGGGACAGCATGTTTCCATAAGGACAGTGTGCATCCAGGGGGACAACCTGCATCCATGAGGACAGCATGTGTCCAGAGGGATAGGAGACATCCATGGGGGACAGCGTGTATCTGTGGGACATCCAGTGTCTGGAAGGACACTACCCACCTGGGGACAGTGTGTGTTTTGAGGGACAGCAGGTGCCTGAAAGGACAGCACGTGTGCAGAGGGACAGCATGTTAGACAAGGGACAGCACGTGTCAGTAAGGACAGGGGCTGCCTGGAGGGACGGGATGTGTTTGGAGGGACACATGGACTCGGGGGACAGCATGTGCCAGAGTGAGAGCTTGCAGCCAGACGGACAGCAGGTGCCCGGGGGACTGTGTGTACTGGGGAGACAACACCCACCAGACACGCAGTGCCACACCATGATTCCAGGTAGCCCAGCGGCAATAAGGAAGATCCCGGCCCAGCCCAGGCATATGGAGGACGGGAATTTATTGCCAGATTAAATAAAAGATGAGGAGGTGACGTTGGAGCTGTCTGTGTTGCTCCGAGCTGAACCCACTCCAGCTGCAGGACAAAGGGACTTGGCCACCAGCTCCTGTTTGACCCGTCCTCTCACCTTGGCCTCTCATTTAGGGGTGGGTTTGCTTCCAGGTGACAATGGAGTGAGGTGCCACCATGAGGCCTGCTTAGGGATGGAGAAGTAGGCCTGGTCCCCACCAGCCTTGAGACTCTGGAGAAATTTGGTGCACAGGAATGGGGTCCCTGTCCTCATGGTGATACCAGATCCCATGGGATTCTCAAAAGCAGACGTGAATGATAACATCGCTTAAGACTGGGATGTTCCAAGCCCTGATTCAGGGATGTCCTGAGCCCCAATACATGCTCTGTATATCCAATACATGGAACGCTCTGAGAGCTGATCCCAGGATGCTCTGAGCCCCGAGGGATGCTCTGAGCGCTGATCCCAGGACACCCTGAGGCTCAACCCCAGCACCCCTCTTCCAGCTCCCCACTGGTCTCCCCAGGACTTTCCTCCCATCTCAGGACAGCTCTCTGTAGGCATTCCTTAGCACCTGGGCACCTGCTGCCGCTGTGTCGCCTGGCACCTGCCTGCTCCAATTCTCCCTCGTTGTCTCTTTTGTTAACGAAGCAATCATTCCCCAATTTAACCTGGATTAAACCGGGATCGCTCCCTGGCTCCCTCGCTCGTTCTCCTCCAATTAATTTGTTCCTCGCTTTTATTTCCAAATTAATTCTTCAGGCTCTTTGGCAGGGAAACAACAGTGGCGCCCAGGGTCTCGGGAAGGGATCAGGATTAATTATCCCAGTGGGAATGAGCAGAGGGAAAATGAAGCAGGGGCTTATCCCAGGATGGGGACATGGATCTGGGGTGAGCAGTGTCCCCTGGACCACCCACAAGCATCCCACCAAATGGGGCTGTGGGATCGGGGACCCACAGCTTCCACCATTTCCATCCACCCTCTGGAATACGTCACAGGGACAAAATCCTTATGGAACTCAAGGTGGCACCTCTGGGGGGGGTCACCCCATCCCTGGGGTGGGTAAATAGGAGGGCTGAGTCCCTCAAGGGTTAATGCTGGGTACAGCACAGGGTGTTGGAGCTAAAAATACTGTGTGCCTTTCTCGGGATTTGCTCCAATGACTCATTCCTTTCCGTAATTTATTGCTCGTTACATAATCACTTTCATTTTCAGCTGGAGAAAAATGGAATTATTTTCCCCCTTTTTTTTTTCTGTTTTTCAAATGAAAAGGGTATTTAGCACATGAGCACCGGCCATTTTTCCAATTCTTCCCAGCATCTTTCTGGAGAAGGGCTGGGATGCTGCTGCCAGCTCCAGGCTCCATCCAAAGACTCCCAAGAGGCTGGTGAGCATTGGAGTGCAGCTAAAGGGGAGATGGGGGTGTGGGGAGGCTCTGGGTGCTGGGGGGCTCTGGGTGCTGGGAGGGCATAGCACTTTGGGGACAGCTCAGTGGAAAGCTCCATGATGGGACGGAGGAGCCGGATCCACATTCCCCATAGCCCAGCCAGGGCAGGCACCCATTGCCATAGCTGTGAAACCCCAGCTGGGCTCCACCTGTGTCCCAGCAATCCCAGTGCTGCACTCCAGCAAGCCCAGTATGGTGCTCCAGCAATTCCACTGCGAATTCCCAACAAACACAGTGTTGAGTCTTACCAAGCCCCATTAAACCAAGACCTGTGTCCCAGCAGTCTCAGTACCGCATCATCCCAGCAATCCCAGTACAGTGCCCCAGCAAACCCAGCGCCTTGTCCCAGCAAAACCATTGCTGCAACCCAATAATCCCAGTTACAGTTCTCCAGCAAACCCCAGGCTGTGCCCCAGCAATCCTAGTGCCATGTCCCAGCAACCCTGGCACTGAATCCCAGCAATCCCAGCGCCATGTCTCAGCAATTCCCAGCGCAGCTGTCTCCACTGAAACAGGGCAGGATACTCCAGGCTCCGGCTCAGGCCCTGGCTGGGACTGGGAGGATCCTCTAGCAAGGAGGCGGGAAACCCACTCTTGGCCAGCCCCCCTGCCACCACCACGGTGGGGGGCTGGGAAGCCTTGTGTTTGGAGCTGCAGCCTTGGAATTAACTGCGCCAAATGTTTTATTTGTGTAGAAACGCAATTATGTTAATTAAAGCATATCTGTAATTACAGCACTTAGTGGCCCATAAGTGCAGGAGTGACTCTGGTGACTTTGGAGGAGCTGGAAGCCTGGAGGGTGGCTTGGTCCTGGTGCCAGAGAGCTCCATGGCAGGGCAAACACCAGGTTCCCATGGGGTGACAGTGGTGACCCCAACGCCTGCCCACTCTGCCAGGGAAAGTGGACAGCAAGCCAGGATGCTCTGGTACCCACAGCCACATCCCAGCCATGCCACGACCCTGCTGCTCCAGAGCAAAGGCAAAAGGCAGCAGATGCCTCCAGCACTCGAGGGATGAGGGAACAAGAGGAAAATGTGTCCTTGAGGAGGGCACCAGTGCCTGGGCAGAGAGGGGAGTCCCAGCTCTGTAGGTAGCTAGGACTCAACAGTGTATCTGGGAGAGGAAAGCAGAGGAAGATGACAGCTGGAGCAGCAGCCATCCGGCCCACAGGATGACTGAGATCACATCCCACAGCCTCCGGGCAAAGGGAAGAGGGGAGGTGGAGACTGCCTCCACCTCAATACAGCCTTCATTGTGGGCAGCATGTGATGGGGACAAGGAGCCCATCAGGGGGATGGGCTGGGGCAGAGCTGGGGCACAGGAGAGCCTGAAGCAAGGCCAGCAGCAATGGCAGGATGTGCTGGTCTGGCATGCATAGGGAGCTCTGGGGTCCGTGCACACTCAGACACCTCTTCTCCATCACAGAGCAGCCACCCTCCCAGGCCAGCACCTGCTGACGCAGCTTCCATCTTCCCCAGCCTCCAGCAGTAACAGAAAATTGCCTGTTTCCTGCAATCACTCAGCCTGGAGCCAAAAGATTTCATCAGATCCAAAGGATTTCACTATGCACATCCACAGGATGGATCCCGGCATGGGCACCCATGGTTTAGCATCGCCCTGGCACCTCCAGGACAGGCAGGGATGGCTGCTGAGCTCCTGTGTTTAACTGGAGCCAACATCAGCCTTGGGTAATTCCAGACCTGCAAAATAATGGCAGGTGCTGCAAGATGCAGGGCAGTGACACGGCAGCTGGCAGGAGCGTGGTGGGAAGGGGACCGGTGGCACTGAAGCTTTGCCGGGTGGGATTTATTTGCTGAGCAAATGCGTGGAAGCTGTTGATCTGGCTGCAGGAGGCTGAGCCCTGTTTGCTCGGCAAACACACTGCTCCGGGTGCTTTAGGCCCTGGAGTGTCGGGTTCTGTGCAGGCAGTTGCCTCCACGGCCAGGCTGGGAGAGCAGCTCCCAGGGCTGCCAGGAGCCACAGGAATGTAGCCGGCCCTGGTGATGGGGCTGGAAAGCCTGGCAGCCCTTCAAGGCTGTAAATCCCTGTTCCCACTGCATGGCAGTCCTGCAAATCCCTGTCCCCATTGCACAGCATCCCTGCAAATCCTCATTGCACAGATTCCCTGCAAATCCCACTCCCGTTCCATAGCATCCCTGCAAATCCCCATTCTCATTGCATGGCACCCCAATACTCCAGGACCCAGCTCACTGGATGCAGGAGGGTATCCCTGAGCCCCCCACCAAGCTGGCACCAAGGTGGGACGCTGGGAATGCCAGGTGACATAAGCTTCACATGGCAGCACTGGAGCAAGGAAGAGGAGAGCAGCAGTGTCTCCACCATGGGAACCTCCACATGAGGCCACTGGCACCCCAAGGGAGCCAAACCAGGCAGGAGCATGGCAAAGCAAGAGAGAAAACACATCCTGAATCCCTGGGGAATTTTCTTTGGATAAATGCAGCACTACAGACGCTGCCAACTCATCTTTCAATTAGTCGGTTTAGTTGATAACTAGAGGGGAGAAAAAAAGCTGCTGGAGGTGGCGGTTCAGTGCATGTTCATCTTCTGGCCTTTGCTGGTTTTTCCCCCTTCCTGCCTTTGGGGTTTTTTTGCTTGAAAACAGTGGGAATAGAGGATCTTGCCTCTGCTCTCCATGCCCCATCCCTCCCTGAGAACTGCAGCCCCCACAGAGCAGGGAAGCTCTCCCAGGTGCCAACACCACAGATTTCTCACTGCATCCTCCTGTCCCACTCATAGGGACAGGATCCCTACTCAAATGATCCAAATACTCCCATGAGCCAGGGTGAGCACAGGAAGTGGGACCATCAACAGAGGAACGGGAGAGGACACGGCTCAAAGCCACTCACGCCTTGGATGCTCATCAGGGCGAGAGCAGCTTCATCTGACACTTCCAACCCCCTTTCCCAGAGCTGAGTTGAGTTTTTAATTTCCAAAGCCTCAGCTTTCCCTGAGAGGAGGGAGGGGGCAGCTGTAAATGGGGAGTAGCAGTAGGGACATAGCCCACACACAGGCTGGTGTGGGTAACGATGGGAATGGATGGAGCTGGCAGAGAGATGCTGCTCAGCCCCAGGATGGCCATGGAGATGCCACTTGGAATCAAGGAAACATGAAACTGCTGAGGTTGGAAAAGCCCTCTGAGATCACTGAGTCCAACCATTCCCCCAGCATTGCCAAGGCCACCACTAAACCATGTCCCCAAGTGCCACATCCACACAGTTGTTAAATCCCTCCAGGGATGGTGACTCCATCACTGCCTTGGGCTGCCTGTGCTGGACCCTTTGATGATGGAATTTTCCCTAATATCCCACCTAAACCTCCCCTGATGTATCCTTCAGGCATGGTCTCTGGCTCTGCCAAGATCCCGCTGGTGCAGGGACCAGTGCCGGGGCAGGTCAAGCTCTTAATCCTGGATCACGCTTTCCATGAATTAATGGCTTTTCTGTGGTTGAACTGCTGGCTCCAGCTTCCCTGCTATGCCGTGCCCGGACAGAGCACCAGTGGGAGATCTGGCAGCCAAGCGCCACCTGGCAAGAGTCCCCAGCCCCCTCCCCTTCCCTGTGTTGGGTTTCCCATGGCAGGGCTGGTGCAGGAGCCAGGATCCAACTGAGCTGCACAGGTAAGCATGGAAACAGGGTTTCCAGGGTGCCACAACAGTCCCTCCTGGGAGCACTGTGGCTCTCTGCTGCACCAGCAGATGTGGGGGTTGCAAGAGGGAGGGGAGTGGGAGGCACGGCTGGGGACCCCCTGCCCACGCTCCGGCTCTCCGCACGCTCGGCTGGCACATGGAGCTCACTCCCAGCTCTGCGAGCAGCATGCCTGACTCCGCACTTCTCGCCAGCCCACGGACCTGCTGTCCCTGTCCCTGCCAGCGTGGGGGGAAGGGGAGGTCTCTAGCAGCACCAAGCCCCCACATCCACAGAGCCCCTCCATCCTCACCGAAACAACCCACCCACACCACAGGAGCCATCTCCCACACTATTTCTGGGGGAATGAGACCCCCCTCTCCATCCCTGCATTCCCACAGGTGTAGCACAGTGGGACAGCCTGCTCTAGATCCTTGAAGAGGGGATGATGATCACGGCAGGACAAGGGGAGCTCCAAGGGTGTGTCCCTGCCATTGCCCCAACACAGATCCCAGCATTTCCAAACCTCGTGGAGCTATTGGCACTGGTGCCCTCTCCACCCAGTTCATAGCACAGCATAAATCCCACCCCAGGCAATCCCAGGGGTGTCCCATCTATCTGGTAAGGGCAGGACCAGAGACAAGTGGTTGGCAGGGACTCACAGCCATCCATAGAAGCATAATTCCCCTGGAGACAGCCAGCCCCAACAGCAGGCCCCCTCAACCTCTCTATGAGCCTCATGGGCTCCCACCATGAGCATCCCCTTTTCCTGTAGCATCCTTTGGAACAGGTTCTCACCCGGCTCTGGTGCTTTCTCCACCTGCATCCCAGGTCTGGCTGATGGAAACCAGCACCTTGTGCCTTTTGTACACCTCAGACCGATTTTTGGGGCTGCTCCACTCTCAGCAGCTGGACTATGGTTTCCTTTGGAGAAGTATTCCTCTCATAAAAACCCCTGCTAATGCCTCATAGCTTCCTTGGGATGTGTCCCAAGGGGGTACAGAGGTGGCAGCACCTATGGTGGGACAGGCAATACTGACCTCAGAGGAACCCCAAAATTAACACATATCAGCACTCGGCTGGGAGAGCCTCTGAGGGCACCAAGCACTGGAGGGAGATCTTCTATTCCAGGGGGAATAAAAGAGCAAAAATTTAATTTACAAAGATCACAACGCACCTAGCTCACCCTCCTGAGAGACCTCCAGGACATCCTGTAGCCAAAGGCAGCCATGGGAGGTGATGGGGAGAAGAGCTGGTACACTCATGCAGCTTAGGCTCAAGTAACCAAAAGCCTCTGAAATAAAAAGCAGTGTAGTGTGCCCAATGTAGTGTACCATCACACTGGTATCAGGCACCAACAAGGGACCTGCAGCCCACCCTTGGGCTCATGGACACTTCTCACACCTGAGGACCTGCTTTATCCCCACCCAGCACTGTCCCTCCTCACTCAAGCTTTAGGAAAACATTCAAGTTCTTGGAGATTCGCCCAGCAGTGTTGCTGACTCAGCATCAGTCCCACTCACCAGTAAGGCCAGGACAAGTGGGAGACAATACCATACCACATGGCAGGTCCCAGATGGGCACTGGCTCAGCCATAGGGATAAAAACACGGATGGGGAGGCCACAAGGCTGTGCTGATGGGGAGGACGGAGCATGATGTGACACAGGAGCAGAGTGGGGGACACTCAACACTATGTCTAGTCTGGCACTCACCCTAACCCTAATCCTAAGGGAGCCACAGCTCTAACCCTAAACTTAGACCCAGCCTATCCCTAAGTCTAAACATAGCCCTAACCATAACCCTAACCTTAAACTTAGCCTTAATGCAAGCTCTAACCCTAATGGTAACACTAACCTTCACCATAGTTCTAACCCTAGCCCTAAACCTAATCTTAACCTACCTGCTAACCCTAAACCTAAACCTAAGCTTAAACCTAGTCCTAAACATAACCCTAATCTTAAACCCTACCCCTAACACCTGAGCCCTAAACTTAGCCATAGACCTAACCCCAGCACTGGGCTTATCCCTAGCTCTGAACCTAATCTGAAATATCATTTTAAACTCAGCTCTAAACTTCTTACGTTAGTCCTAGCCCTAACCCTAACCCTATCCTGAGCCTTAACTTTAATCCTGCACTAAACACTGCACTAAACTAAACTAGCCCTGCACTAAACACTAGGCCTATACTTGATCCTATCCCTAAACCCAGACTTAAATTTAGCCCTATCCCTAACCTTAGCAGGTGCTCTACCACTAACCTTAGCTCTAATCCTAACCATAACCCTGACCCTGACCTTGACTCTAACCTTAACCTCATCCCCAGCCCCACAGCAGCCAGAGGGAGGTCAAGCCCATCCACATCCCACAGCTCCTTGGAATGACCATGCTCAAGATCCAAAATGCCTCTCCTAGTCTCCATGGGTCCCATTGCAGGACCTTCTGGCTCGAGCAGCTGATAATCAAATCCCTGGAAACTGCTATCACACTGTTGAGCAGTGAGATTAAGGAATCTCTTGCACCAGTACTATTCCCCATCACCAGCACCACCTTCCTTGGCCCCAATTTCTTACTTAAAGCCTGCATGGCTTCAACCTGCCTTTTCCATGCAGGAAGGATGCTGCCTTCAGACAAGTAAAAAACAGGGGGAAAGGCCCCATTTTTTGGAGAGTGAGTAAAAACACAGCAGCACCCATAGCTTGTGCCCTTCCAGCTGGGCTCCAGCCAAGTGTCAGCTTGAGGACAGGGCTGTGGAGCCATCCTGGCTACAGGAGCAGGGACACAGGGCAGCTCTGGCATGAGGATAAACCCCAAACTGCCATGAAACCACATGGACATCCCAGAGCAGAGGGACGGAGCATCACTACCGAGCAGTGACATCCTCACCAATCTGATCAATGCCACCGCTTGGCAGGGCTCCATGCCTCAGAGCCAGGCTGGGGACTGTCAGACCAGCCAGGGCTCATGTTCCAGGCTGCAGCTCCCCACATTCCCACATTTTAGCTGCCTTGCCTGTATTTGCCCCCACAGGCAGCAGCATAAGGGCTCTGCCTCAGTGGGTACCTGTCAGCAAGGAAGGGTTTGCATGGAGGCTTTCGCTGGAGCATCAGCATCCTCACTCCAGAACGAGCAGACTCTGAAGCTCAGGGGACACAGACAGGTCCCCCTCCACACCCCCCTCCACGGCCAAGCAGGGCGCAGCCGCATTCCACAGGCAACAGTTCAAGGGAAGAGAAGGGGGGAGAAAACCCTCCACCAGTCTCTGCCTTTCAAATGTTCCTTATAAATAGCTCCTCAGTGTCTTCTGAGTCACCCAGCTGAAACGTGCAAGTTAGTAACAGCCTGGGAAGGGGCTGAGAAGTGACTGGGAGCCAGGGGAGGTTTCTGGCTAAGTCAGCATTTTGTGCCATGGCTGCACGAGCAGCTGATGGATGCTTTAGACTTCTTGGGTGCATCGGTCCTCCAGCACATCTGGAGAGCAAAGGGTTTTGGGGATGCCAAAACACATGGTGAGGCTGTCCCAATGGCCTCAATGTTCAGGCTAAGTCCTTACTCCCCCCCAGCCCCAGCCAAAAAAATCAGGGTTCAATATTTTCAGTGGGAAATGCACCTCATCCCACCCTCAAATCCCCCTCCTTGTTCTATGTGACTATAGAAAACAAGCTGACAAAGATTCAGAAGGCTTGAATCCACGCAAGATGCTCCCAAGTCATTCCTTCCCTGTGACTTCACACACCGGTGCTGCAGGCAGGGCACAGGATTTGGGTCTAAGAGCAGGACTTGTTGTCCAGAAGCAGGATTTGGGTCCAGGAGAAGGACCAAGAGCTGCTGCTGCCAAATAACCAGTCTTGAGGACATTCCTGAGCCAACACTTAGCGAGTCCCAAAGACTGCCATACTGGTCTGCCTCTTGAAGGTGCTATGTGGGAGACAATGTTTGGGGACAGCTTCCTAGGTGTTCCCAAACACCTTCCTACACCTTCCTACGCCACCAGATTGGACAGAGAGCAGTCTGGTCTAGTGGAAGGTGTCCCTACCTATGGCAGGGGATTGAAATTGGATGGGCTTTAAGGTTCTTTCTAACCCAAGCCATCTGATCTATCCCCCAGTCCAGGGTCCAACCCCCCAGACATCAAATCTTGGAATTATTACCCATTGCTGCAAGACAGGTGAATCCCCCACCCACTCTTGACACCTCAGCTGGGGGGGATCCAAGCTCCAGGCTGCCCGCTGTCCACACTCTGCCACCTCTCCAACACCTGACCCTGCTGCTGCTGGCAGGATGGAGCAGCAGCAGCACACAGAATCTCGCAGCACTCCCCATTCCCCTCACTCCCCCTCTCCAGACAGGCCTATCCATTAAGGAGGACAGGAGAAAGCTGGACAAGCAGAAAGTCCCAGGCAGCTCTGGGCCCTGACAGCATTCCTGGCTGCAGCCCAGCATGGCTCCTCCTGAGCCACGTGGGAGCCAGGAATGAGACAAAAGTGAAAGCAGGGACCAGGGTCAGAGGAGAACGGGAGAATTCCCAGAAACGGCTGCTGGATCCACCACTGCCCCAGGGAATCCTGCATCCAGCCCCAGATGGATGCTCAGCATTCCAGAGCTCCCAGAGCAGTGAAGCTCATGGGGAATGCAGGGAGTTTGACTGGAGATGATGGTCAGGGCAGACTACGTGAGGGCCCTTGTTGGCAGAGCTGGAATCCAGCCTGATTCTCAACACTTCCAAACCACTGGCTTTTCTGAAGCTGAGAAGGCTCAGGGGGGTGCCCCAGGCTGATGCAGGAGAAGCTCCTGGCTGGAGTTCCCCTCACCCTGGAGACCTCCCTGGGCTTGGATAGATGCAAGGTGCTGGGAAGCTCCTGACTGCGGTCCTGCCCACCTAGGGGACCTCACTGGCCATGGAGAGATGCAGGATGCAGGAAGCTTGCATCCAGGAGTTTCCATTCTCTCTGACAGGCACCTCAAGCTCGAGGGCGGGTGCCCAGACCGGCAGGTAATGCTGAAGAGTCCCAGATAAAGGGTCAGGAAGAGCCTGAGGCTTTGGAAAACCTGAAGAACATCACCCAAGAACCCCAGCAATGAGGGGCCAGGCTGTCCTAACCCCACTGAACCCCTTTCCCTAGGAAGTGGGTGCCTGGTGAGCAGAAGAACTGCTCCAGCCGTGCTGACTGGGTTAGTATTTTCCAGAGCACTTTGCACATGCAGCCCAGGGACCAGCAACAACCATGAAGCAGAGGCTCTGGGGGCAGCTCCAGGGGGCTCAGCAGCCTACCCTCACCTTTGCAGATGTTCCAAGGCCCCCAAAAGGTGGCTGAGCCCAGCTCACAC
>NW_008657237.1:1919-2573 GCF_000695815.1 Acanthisitta chloris | reverse complement strand
AGCAGTTAAGGCCACCAGAGCAAGCCACAGAACTGTGGAATGGTATGGGGTGGAAGGGCCCTTTAAAGGTCACCACCATGGATGCACCACGCCATGGTCTGAGAAGTAAGCTAGAGGAATGTGAGGATGCATGGGGTGGAGGGATGGAAGTTTCCCTCAGATGCATGATCAGTCCACACAGGCTGTGGCAGTTAGGGCCATCAGCAACATCACAAATGTCACCTCATGCCATCAGCCCCTCCAGCTTCTCCCATGGCTATCCCCTGGGCTGGAACTGCAGAGGAAGAGGCTCCCATGTTGGTACATTGGGGAGGTAAAATGGGGGTGGAATGTTACACATCACCCTTGCATGAGCCTTGACAGAGACACATCATCCAGGTTCTGGCATTGACCTGGATTAGCCAGCACCGACTAACTCACTCCTGCAAAGATGCACAAGAATCACATTTGCCCCCTCATGGGACACCAGACTGGTCCCTCTGCCGCTGCCCACCGGCTCCCAGCTGTGCCTCAGGCAGGACAGAGTCCTCGTCCCAGTTGTGGCTGCAGCCATGGTCCCTCCTCCATCATGTGCCTGGCACTGACCCTGTCACCAGCCCAGCGCTGAGCACGGTGACACTCGGCCAGCTCACACGTCCGCGCGGCTGCTCCTGC
>NW_008657237.1:0-1894 GCF_000695815.1 Acanthisitta chloris | reverse complement strand
TGGGCAAGGGGCGGGCAGTCCTGTCTGCGCCCTGAAGGAAGCCCTGACCTCTCCCAGCCTCCACTGAGCCGGGTCCTTCCCACAGGGATGCTCAGAGCAGCATCTCCTCCTCTGCGTTTTCCATCCGCAGAGCTCAGTGTCTTTTCCCCCAGCCCCAGCTGCTGTCAGATGCTGTGACAGCAGCAGCTCTGGGCACCCTGACATCCCACCCACTGCTAACCGGGTCAGCAGCCACCCACCTGGGAATGTGCTTCCCGCCAGGGGAAGAGGAGGAAATGGGTTAAAACGTGACCTGGATAACACAAAATGGCACTTGACTGGCTGCACCTGCAGCTCCCTGCAAGAAATGCACCGTGCACGTGGGAGAGCTGGGCCACCACTGGATCCTGGCCTCAGACAACATTCCCGGCCGGCATTGAACGCCGCGGGGCTGGAGCAGAGGCATCGAGCAGGCAGCATCCTCCCACAGCTCTGGCATCACCACGGCGACCCCTCCAGTGAGTGCTGCAGGGCCAAGGGCATCGTCCTCTGACAGCTCTTGGGAAGTTTTTTCACCCCTATATACCCCTCGGGGTACACAGGAACAGGGACGAATATCTAGGAAGGACATGTGGTTATATTCTGGGTAAAAAGGGGAAGCAACTGGGCTCACCATTCCAGCCTCTCCTGCTGTGGGCAGCTCGAGGGGCACAGACAACCCAGCTACATCAAGTTTTTTTTAGCATCTACCTTCTTTAAAAGCCTTTAAACAGCAGCAGAGGCATTCCAGGCAGAGGGAACACGGGGATCACATGGCATTTCAAGACCTTTGTGTGTTTTGCTTAAAGAAAAGGACACGTGCACATGTTCAGGCAGCACCAGGGAAGGATCTCTGCAGGGAACAAAGCACACACAGCACCAGGGAGTGAGCTGAGAGACCTGTCCACAGAATGGACCCAGCAGCACCCATGGCAGCATAGGGGGACCAACAGCTCTTAGGGCCTCAAGAAGGCAGGTCCAAGCCCCACACCACATGTAGGCAAGAGAGATGCTGGAGGGTGTTTTCTATAGAGAGGGGTGAAGTTCTCATCCAAAGATCATGCCATGAAGGTGCAAAAACACAGCGATGTTGGAGGGAAATGTGTGGGGCTGGGGCATGAACATACAGCAGATTCCCTGCACCCAGATACTCCTGTCACAACCTAAAGCACCTGCACCAGAAAACACGAGGCTGCTCCTGGGCACAGTCCAGTGCAGCAAGGTGTCCCCTGGGAGAGGTGATCCCAGTGGTCCTGGTGCAGGCTGCTGAGCCAGGCATTTCAGCCAGAGCTTCAGCGTGTGGAGCTGGCACTGCCAGACAAAGGAACCCAAGCACCAAGCAGCCTTCCTCCTCATTGAACTACACCTGTATCCCTTTTCTGTGGTTCAGCTCACCCTCTGGCAATGTGGGGTCCAATCCCACCAGGGTAGAAGGGGGAAGGGATTGGGAGCCCCCCAGATCTCTCAGTATGCAGGAGGCAGAGCACCCACGCAGCGTGAATCGCCCGTGCACAGCCTGCTCGGAGCAGCTGTGGAGCCTCGTGAGTGCTGCACACGCGCACAGATCCGGGGGTCTCCGCCAGCCCCGAGCCTGTGGGCGATGGGAATGGAGCCACAAGCTTCCCGTTAGCCAGCTCAGTCCCTCTTCCCACGTGGGCTCTTCGGAGCATCACCCTTCCCTGCTTCCAGGGAGCACTGTCATCCCTCAGCAAGGTCACCGCACACTCTCACGCAAAGCCCCTCACATCTCTGCTGCAAAACGAGATCCCTATGACCCCTGGAGCCCCAACCCCACCTCGCCACACGCAGACAGGTGCTGTGGCACTAGGATCCCCAGACCTGTTGTGTGGGTGGCTGGGTATGCGGGGGGTGGCTC
>NW_008657236.1:6688-8668 GCF_000695815.1 Acanthisitta chloris | reverse complement strand
CCAGTTGTGCCTGGAACAGCCTCTCATGCCACAGTCACATGTTCCTGCAGCCCCGTTCCTGGTCCAAGGGGACAAGCTGAGGTTACCTAAGCAACTACAGAGCTGATGGTTCCAGCCTGGAAGTGCTCGGCCTGACAGCTCTAATAATGTAATAAAGTATAATATAATCTAATAGATATAATATAATATAATAAATATAATACAATACACAGGCAGGACTTGACAAGGGGTTGGGTTGAGCCAGGCTGGCATCAGATGTGCCCTGGCCAGACTGTGGCACCAGATGTGCCCTGGCCAGCCTGGCTGTGTGAGCACTGCAGCAGCCTCGGGACAGACCTGACCCCAAACCACCCTGACCCTACACTCTCTAGGGTGTTGTCACCCTCCGCATCTCCCTGTGCCTCTCTCCTCCCTTGAGCCTTTCTCCTGCTTTGGTTGAGCCAGGCTGGCATCAGATGTGCCCTGGCCAGACTGTGGCACCAGATGTGCCCTGGCCAGCCTGGCTGTGTGAGCACTGCAGCAGCCTCGGGACAGACCTGACCCCAAACCACCCTGACCCTACACTCTCTAGGGTGTTGTCACCCTCCGCATCTCCCTGTGCCTCTCTCCTCCCTTGAGCCTTTCTCCTGCTTTCTCCCACTTTCCCTGCTGTGATTTACACCCATTCCCTTCCTCCACAGCCCTTAGCCCACTTGAGCCCGGAGCTGTTTCTTCTTGCCTTCATTAGTCAAACCCCTCCCGCATTTCTCACCCACTGTTCCAGCCTTGTTTCGCGGAGGGTCCCAGCCCGTGCAGCTCCCTGGGTGTCTCTCCCTGCCCGGAGCAGCTCCGTTTCAGGTGCAAGTCCCTGACCAGCTCATCCCTTGGGGATGGCCCTCAGAGCTCTCTGCCTGTGCTGCCAGGTCACCCTGGGGTTTTAGCAGTGCCTCATGCTGCTGAAACACACCGATCTCACTCACTGCTGCCTCAGTTTCCCCACCTGCACAGCAGCACTGACCCGTGCACACAGGGTGGCCACTGGTGGGGAAGGTGACAGGCAGGTGTTGGGTGGCATCATGGCTCTTTGCACCTAAAAGCAATCCCAAAGCTGCTCCCATCCCACATTCCCATCCTGTGGGACTCCCATCCTATGGTGGTGAAACATTGGCACAGGTTGCCTAGGAAGGCTGTAGTTGCCCCAACCCTGGCAGTGCTCAAAGCCTCCCCAGTGTCATCAACAGCACCAACCTCCCCAACAGCACCAAACTCCCCAGTGTCATCAACAGCACCAACATCCTCAGTGTCACCACCTCCCCCAGCCACTTCTTGTCTCTCCTCACCAGTCACCTCCCTTATGTCTCCTTGGTCACCAACTTGTGCACAAACCCTGTCAGTGTTCCAAGCCAGGTTGGCTAAAGCCTTGAGCAACCTGCTCTGGTGGGAGGTGTCCCTGCCCAGGGCAGGGGTTGGGGCTGGATGATCTCTAAGCTCCATTCCAACCCCTTACCCTTCCATGATGCACACTCCCATCCCTGACTCACCCACAGCTCATCCCTGACCTCTCACTCATCCCTATGGATGCAGAGCATCACATTTCTGGGTGCAGGTGAACCCAGTCAAGGCACACTCAGGTCTGGGGTGCACAGAAGGGGTGCTGAGTCCTCTGCCCCCAGCAGCAATGCAGGGCTGCCTTCCAGCCACCCTTCCTGAGCACCTGGATGATTACCACTCAATAGCCTGGCATGAGGCAGGAGCAGCTCTCAGCCTGCTGCACCATCCTGGTAGGCTGCAGCCCTGCTGCTCAGCCATGGGGACAGGCAGCCTGGGGGGCAGAGCTGGGGGGCACAGAGCTGCCACCCCACACTCTGGGGTCCCTGATCCCAGCTGCCAGGTGCCTGCCACAGGGGGGGCTGAGGGATAAGCACTGAGATTTTTATGAGTCAGTCAATACCCTCCCACACCTCTCACTTGCTGCTCCAGCCCCGCTTTTCCAGAGGCTGG
>NW_008657236.1:0-6558 GCF_000695815.1 Acanthisitta chloris | reverse complement strand
GAGCTAGCTGGGAGGCAGCAGCAGCAGGACGGGGGGTGATGGGTGGTTGATGCTGCAGGGTCTGGAAATACATCTCTCCAGCATCCTAGGCAAGTGGTCATGACTCCGAGAGGCTGACAGAGCTCCTGGAATGTTTGGCCAATGCTCTCAGGCACAGGGTGAATTGTTGGGCTGTTCTGTTCAGGGCAGGAGTTGGAGTGATGATCCTTGGAGGTCCCTTCCAGCTCAGGAGATTCTGGGATTCTATGATCCTTCCCTTGCCAGTGCAGCCCTTTCCCAATGTAACTCCCCACTCCTCCCTGATGTCTTCCAGCAGTACCTGGACAAAGGTGCCCCATGGAGTGCTGTACTCTTCCCTCTGTGCCATCCAGCCAGGAAATGAGGCTACTCTACCCCAAGGCTCCAGGGCATGAGCCAGTTTGCTCTTGATGATGGTGAAGCCACTCACACCTTGGTTTATTCACTTGGCTCACACTCCAGGAAAGGGAGGGAAGGGATGACAGGGATGTGCCCAGCCCCAGGAAGGTGCCCAGTACCTCCAAGCTGAGAAGAATGAGGCTGAAAGGGAAAACAGGAGCTCAGTGTGGATGGAGGAGGCAGGACCATCCCTGATACATCCTGCCATGCACGTGTGAATGGCTCCTAGAAAGCAGGGCTGGCACAGAGACATGAACCTGCCCTGTCCCCACTCTGTCCCCAGAAGGCACCAGAGCTATGCCCACCAGCAGTGGGTGGATGGACTGGGGGATTCACCAGTGCCTGGGAAGTGGTGGATGCTCCAGTGTCTTGACTGCTGCAAGTGACCTGTGAAACTGCTCTGAATGGTCTCAGAGTGGTGTGAATGGAAGGACATCCAGTGTGCACCACACTGAGCCCCCCAGGGCAACCCTTGAGCAGGGGGAGCTGGGACAGAGCTGGAGGATCACACCTCCCACATGGAGAGAGAGGGGCTGGTTGTGGGATGAGGAAGAGCAGCAAGAGGAGGAAGTTGAGAAGGAGAGCTGCTGCTCCAGGCATCCAGCATAGACTGGACCCCATGAGGGTAGTGCAGCCTCACCCCCTGCCCCCCATTTCCCCAGGAGCTCTGGGCAGAGCCAAGGCTTGGCATCCTCACCTGGTGCTGGTGTCACCTCCCATCCCACCCCACCAGGACCTCCAGCTTTCTTCCACCTGAATGATTCCCACAGTATCCCATGCAGACCCTCTCTGCAGTCTTCCCCTCCCACACTGACACCTGTTTTGAACCCTCATCCCCTACCCCATTCCATCACCTCCAGGTTCCAGGGCAAAACCCAGGGACAGTGATGGAGCTGCAGGAGCCAAGGAGGGGCCATGCTGGGCAGTTCCCTGCTGGAAGGCAGGTGGGACATCTGCCCACACCAAAACCCACCAGTAGACTCCAAGGACTGTGTCTGGGTCCAATTTGTGCCACTGCCAAGGGAAAATCCAGCTTCCAGCATCAAAGCTGAGCATTCCCTGGCAGCATGGGGGGAGAGGAAAGCAAGCAGTAGCAGGGGAGAAGGAACCACCTTTGGATCCCCAATGCAACTCCAGCCCTCTGATCCCAAGGAGAAGCAGCAGAGCAGTTGATAGGTGTCTGCAGAGAGCTGGGAAAGAGGAGAAGCACCAAGACAACCCCAGGAACATGGAAGGTGCCTGTGCTGCTTTGGGAGGCAAAGCCACACGTGCAGCACATCCTGTGAGATGAAAATTCCCTCAAAATGCTAATTCAGGGCTTAGAAAATTCCCCCAAATGCTAATTCAGTCCTTGGAAAAGCTGTGTGTGGATTCCACATCCCCTCCTCCCTGGGATGCTGTGGTGTGAGAGGATCTCAGGTGGTGCCTATTAAGCTGTGCCTTCATGGAACAGAAAGGGGAAGTTAAATAAAGGAAATTATAAAGTCAAAATGAGATATTTTGACTTTCCAGAGATGAACTTGGTGTTTTGACATGATGGGAATAAACATTTTGACACTGCTGAAACAAGGAAGTCAAAGTGATTCGGGTAGGGAAGATGGCAGGAGAGCAAGTTCCCAGGGAAAGATTTGATTGCAATAAACCCCATTTCTGATGGAAAACCCATCCAGGCAGTGCTTCCCTTCATCATTGTGCACAGAGCAGGTGGCCAGGTGAGACCAGCACCTGGAGCTGCAGTGGAGAGGGAAATCTGCCTTCATCCTGCCTGGGAGAGGGAGGGATGGGGTGGGATGGACACATCCTGCACACCAAGGTGACCTCAGGGCTGGATTTCCACCACCTCTTAAGGACTGCTGAAACCTCAGTCCATGTGGGAGGCACAGGCATTCCAACAGCAGCAGGGTTGGTCCTCTCCCTCATGTCCATGCTCATGGACACATCCTGTCATCCTGAGTGTGGCACAGCAGCACTAAATCTTCATCCTTTTATTGGGGAATATGCCAAGAATTCTCTTTTTCAGTTGAAACTGCAAATGGTTTCCTTCTGAAGGGCTGAAAACCCAGGCAAACACTTTAGCAACAGCCTCCTGGAGCTGATGGCTCCTTTTCCCAGGGAACACCAGTTGGGTGGGAAATCACTGACCAACCTTGGGTGGGAAATTTCCATCCACCCTTTGGTGTATGTTCTAGGTGTTGAATTTTGCTCCAGACCAGCACTAAGGGAAAAATCTGTTCCTTAATAATAGCAATGCTTAATAATAGTTTTCAATGCTAAATCTTGGCAGCAATTCCAGGTGATTAAATACATCTTTGCTCCATAGAAAATGGTCTATGTCATACAACAAGCTCATGCACCCTCTAATCTCCCCTTCTGGCACAGACAAGCATGAGGGCAGGGAAACCTCCAGCCCAGCATCCCATTCCTTGGCTCCACACCAACAGGCTGCAGCAGCTCCTCTGGGCTCAGCAGCACCTGATGGCTCACAGGCTCCATCCCCCCACACACAGCCCCACAACAGTGAGAGCCTTTTTGGCCAGAGACTTTAGCAGATGTGGTTAGCTCCTTGCATGGTGTCCCACAGGTGAGGGCATGAAACCCTTGCCAGAGAGTCACATCCTCAGTGCAGCTGTGCCAATCCCATTGGGAAACATCTACTGGCAGCTGAGCTCCTTCAGAACCTCCATCCACCTCCACATGGGAGTCTGTCCCATGTTCCTGAGCTCTGGGTGCTGCTGGCCTGGTGGGAATCACAAGCATCATTCATCTTATAGAGTCATAGTATGCTAAGGGGCTGGAATGAAGCTTAGAGATCATCCAGTGCCAACCCCCTGCCCTGGGCAGGGACACCTCCCACCAGAGCAGGTTGCTCAAGGCTTTAGCCAACCTGGCTGTGAACACTGCCAAGGCTGGGGCAAGGGTTGGTGACCAAGGAGACATAAAGGAGGTGACTGGTGAGGAGAGACAAGAAGTGGCTGGGGGAATTGGTGCTGTTGATGACACTGAGGAGGTTGGTGCTGTGGGTCACACTGGGGAGGTTGTGCTGGTGGTGACACTGGGGAGTTTGGTGCTGTTGGGGAAACTGATGCTGTTGGTCCCACTGGGGAGGTTGTGCTGGTGGTGACACTGGGGAGTTTGGTGCTGTTGGGGAAATTGATGCTGTTGGTCCCACTGGGGAGGTTGTGCTGGTGGTGACACCAGGGCAGTTAGTGCTGTTGGGGAGGTTGGTGCTGGAGCTGAGCCAAAGGTCCCCTAGTCCCTGCACCCCTCCAGGCATTGCACTGGGTGTCCCCAGCATCCCTGTTGGGCTTCAGCCTGCATGATGGCATCTGAGCCAGGGCTTGGTTCCCTCTGAGCATGTGAGATTGATCCCTCAGGCTGATCAGTCAGAAGCTTCTTCAATGGCTCCAGTCCCGATTTACATGTGGAGGCAGAAATCCCTGTGCAGGTCGCATGCTAATGCAGCTCCGGAATCCCTGCGTGATTGCTTCCTACTTAGTCTCATCTGCCTCACTGAACTCAGAACTGCTCAACACATTGAGTGTGTCAGCCCAGATATGATCAGAAATGAGCCTACCTGTCGCTGGCACCCACAGCTCCCAGCCACACAGCAAAGAGTGATTTCCATCTATTCCAGCTGTCTCCCATGTTTCCAGAGGCTCAGCTCTGACAGGTCTTTTAACCCTTGCCTTCCCTTCCCTCATCTTGCCTTGCCATGTCCCAGAAATATCTCCCACCACCCTCCACCCTGCTTACTCATCCCACAGCCATCTCAGCTAGAGACAGCACCAGCAGCCCTAGATCCAGCCCCCTCCCCTCCAGTGCTGGATCCTCACACTTAACTCTAGGCTCCACATTTCAATTACCACCCCAAAGCCTCTCAGCTGCCAGCACTGTCCCTCCCCACCCTGGCTTGGCACCCACCCCAGCGCCTCCTCCTCGGAGCAGGGCCCTGTGGCTCCCTTCCCAGAGCACAGACTGGATGCTGTTCTACGAGGCTGCCTTGGAGCAGGAATCAGGAGTAAACCCCCTTTGCACGGCCAATGTGTTTGAGCAGGGCCATCTGGCTGGGCTTGCTGGCCAAGCCCAGTTTGCTGGCTGGATTTGAAGGTCACTGAGCAGGGACTGAAGGCACTTCCATATTTTCTCATCTAAAAAATAGCATTTCCAAGGAAGAGAGCAGGAGCACAGGCAGGAAGGATCCAGGGGCTAATCCCACCTTCCCTGTTGAAAGGGGAGGTGCTCTGGACCGTGGAGCACAGAGCACACACACACACATATGCAGACAGACACTTGCTAACACAGCTGCAGTCCCCAGTGCACATGTGCCACATGTGTGCAGATGCTCCATGCAAGCACCTGCTCTGAAGCCCTGGTTCTTCCAGTTGGGATTCAGCCAGCTTGTTCTGACAGCTCCCAGCCCTCTGCTCTGGCAGCAGAGCTGGATTCCCTATGGAATCCAGAGCACCTTGTGTCCCCACAGCAGCCTGGAGCAGAACAGGAATGTCCCCAAATCTGCAAGATTCATCTAGAATAATAGAATCCCCTGGAGCAGAACAGGAATGTCCCCAAAATCTGCAAGATTCATCTAAAATAATAGAATCATAGGATCATCAAGACTGGAAGAGACCTTTAAGATCATCAAGTCCAACTGTTAATGTGTCACCTCCAAAGACTCCTTGTTCCAGGTCTTCCCATGCCTTTCCACAGCCACCCAGCCTCATCCTACACTGCACAGACTGGAATCCAGCACCCAGCACTCAGCTGCAGTGCTCAGGACCTTCTCCTGGCCACACTGATGGCTGCATGGGGACAGCCAGCCCTGTGCTCTCTGGCAGGACCAAGACTTCCTCTTGCTTCCCTGGAGAGCCCTGGAGGAGAGCACTGGGCTCCCCCTGCTCCTTGGTGCTACCTAGGTGCCCACATCATGCCAACCACAGCCTAACCATCTCCCTTTGCCCCTTGGAGAGCAAACACTCCAGCTGGGTCACCAGCCTGGAACAAAGCATCCCTGTACCAGCACAGCACTGAATCTGGGAAGCTGTAGGGGAAGTTTGCCAGTGCCAATCACTCCTGGGTGTGCAATGTGTTTATGCCCATGCCCATTCCCACTGAGTGCTGAGGATCCTGACTCCCCTAGGCAGCCTTCCTGTGGAGGCAAGGAGAGCAGGAGGTCCTGGCAGGACAGGGCATGGATGGGAGAGCCCATCCAGAGGCAAATAGACATCCAGTGATGCCACAGCCCCAGGAAAGCCTGAAGAGGGGACAGGCCTGAGCTGGGGGGCACAGAGGGCTGGATGCTGGAGGGCTGGGTGTCTCTCAGTGCCTCAAGACCCCCCTGTGAGGCAAGGGCTGTGATCCATGGCAGGGACACACATCCCCTCCCTGGACAACCCTGTGTCTCTTCCCCTTGAGCCAGAGTGAGCAGCCCAGGGGCTGCCTGGTGGATTTCCATAGGGTGAGGACTGATACCAGAGCTGCCTCCAGCTCACCCAACAGGGTTGAGTCCTGCACCCAGAGCCTGAGCACCCCAACCTCATCCCAGCCCATCTGCATCCCCATCTGGGGCTGTACACTCCCCTTGTGCTGGGCTGCTGCTTCCCCTCCTTTTCCCGGTGGGATGAGTAGCCTGTTCATGCTTTGGGAGTTGCTCCCCTTATCTTCTAGTGCCCTGAAACTCAGCCATAGCTTTAGCAGGCAGCAGTGGTGCTGAGAGGCATTTCTCACCTCCAAACCACACACCTGGGCTCAAGCTGGAGAACATCCTTCACCTGCCAAAGCCTCAGCTGGAATCAGAGACCCCTATCCAGCCAGACCCCTATCGAGGCTGTTCCCAGATGACACCTGCACCTGCAGGGAGGGGAGCTGAGGTGCTGAGCTCAGCCTGGCTGAAGCACAGGGAGCAGTGCTGAGTGAACTCAGCAGTGCGAGGCAGAGCAGGGTGCGGCCGAGCTCAGCACCCGCTCCCTGCGCCAAGAGCCTGTGGCTGCCGGGAAACCTTAGGCAGCTGCTCCCAAATCCAGAGCCTCACCCTGCTGGCCAGGACGTGCTCCCACTCCAGCCTCCAGCACAGGCACCAGCACGGGGGTCTGTGAGCCCCATGGTGCTGGGCAAGGCACTGGGAGGGCAAAGACTGGGGAAAGA
>NW_008657235.1:0-589 GCF_000695815.1 Acanthisitta chloris | reverse complement strand
TCACATCCCAACTGGATCATCAGCTCAAGATCTGACCTCCCACATCCCTCACCCCCTTCCTGCTGCAACACAGACCTTGGCACAGGGAGAACAGGATAACCTGAGCAGGGGAAACTGAGGCACAGACTGGCCAGGCTGGAGCAGGAGCTCAGGACATTCCTGCCCTGGCAATTCCTGACACCTCTGGGCAAAGGAGGAGGGAAAAACCTGGGAAAAACCTGAGGCTGATTTATGCCTCAGCTCCTACCAAGGCATCAGTTGTTTCCACTCAGGCTTCTCTTTCTTTCTCCTTCTCCTCTTTCTCCTCCTTCTCCTTCTCCTTCTCCTTCTCCTCCTCCTTCTCCTTCTCCTTCTCCTCCTCCTTCTCCTCCTCCTCCTCCTGCTCCCCCGGGAACAATGTTATCTCCAGGAGGAGACTCCGAGGTCAGGCAGAGCCAAGGTCTGTCCTGCCAGACTGGGAGGAGGTTGTGGATAGCCCAGGACAAAGCACAGGGATAAGGATCCCTGGATACATTAACCCAGTGAGGACAGGACACCTGGAGCAGAGCAGAGGGCAAGGCCAGAGGGATGGGATGGGATGGGATGGATG
>NW_008657234.1:0-207 GCF_000695815.1 Acanthisitta chloris | reverse complement strand
CAGCCGCCTGCGCAAACCTGCTCATTTCTATTTTGTCCCTAGAATTTCCAGCATGTCCCTCCTCTCGTGTATAATTTAGTCGCATGAAAAGGAGCCGCGCGAGGAGGGGAAGAGGATGGGGAAACTTGCAAAGTCAGCCATGGAGAGGGAATCTGTGTCAGGAAGCATCACAAAGGGAGCCGGGGGATTGGCTCCGGTGGCTTCCAG
>NW_008657233.1:3366-7345 GCF_000695815.1 Acanthisitta chloris | reverse complement strand
CAAACTCATATGCAACCTTTCACACAGTGACCTCCAAAGCAGGCAGAAATTGTCATTCAGTTCCTACATGAACCTTAAGTTACTTCACTGTTTGTCAGTGTTATCTCTTAATCACTTATTCATCACAATTCTTAACGTGGAAAAGCTGTTTAAAAATCAGAATCCCACAATAGTCACTGTAAAACATTTCTTGGCCTCCAGGCAAACAGTATAGGACTAATTCTAGAAGAATTAAATAAAGTAACATGTAGGATGTCATTGCTGAGTTCTTCAAGACAGGAATGAACACACCCACTCAGAGCAAGAACATCTCAGATCTGTAAAGTACCAAAATCGTGATTCCAGATTAAAAAATAGACAGGCAATAAAATCTAAATTTCTTTAAGTCTTACCTGGAAAAGTCCTTCAACATTAAAGCTGTCACTGCCTCATCTGATGCTTTTATTTACAGTCTGCACAAAGTGCTACTATTGTTCTTTTTTACCCTGTTCACACTTCCTACCATGCTCCAAGGCTGCAGAGCACAGATTATTGTTTACTGGAATTGCTGGAATAAATCTTCAAAGGAAAAAGGTAGAATTTCTTTCAAGTTCAGTTGTATGAACAATACAAGTCAATCTCTGTATCTTAATTCGCCAGAGTTACTAAAAAGTTGTTGGTTTTTTTTTTAAAGCTGACTTATTTTGTTTAATCTATTTTAATACTCAATTTTGATGCTTCAGTCTGACACTAGTTGTTTTTCTAGACTGTAGCTAAGGGCAAGAGGTTTTATTTTGTTTTTAGGTAACAGATCTTGGCACTCTGTAGTATGCTGTAGTACGCTGGGAGCTGGGGTTGTGTAGCCTGGAGAAAAGGAGGCTCAGGGCAGACCTTATTGCTCCCTACAACTGTCTGAAAGGAGGTTGTAGACAGGTGGAGGTCAGTCTCTACTCCCAGGCAATAAGCAATAGGAGAAGATTAAATGGCCTGAGGTTGTGCCAGGGGAGGTTCAGGTTGGATAGTGGGAAAAACGTCTTCACTGAAAGGGAGGTCAGGCATTGGAACAGGCTGCCCAGGGCAGGGGTGGAATCACCATCCCTAGAAGTGTTCAAAAACCTGCAGATGTGGCATTTGGGACGTGGTTTAGTGGTGAACACGGCAGTGCTGGGCTAAAGGTTGGACCTGATGATCTTAAGAGGACTTTTCCCATCTTAATGATTCTGTGATTCTATGATACACCTGTCAGCCAACACAAAGCACCTTGTGCTTCCCAACGGCTTCTCCAGCAGAGACAACTGGAGCAACTGCCTCAGTGTGTGGATTTGATATGAGCAGGTTCTTCCAATTGAATTGTAGTTTGCAACTGGCATTGAACTGACCTATTGAAAAAATCCAACCAACCCAACTAACAAACACCCCTGTTTCAAAAAGGGGGTTATTTTCTACTCCAGTGGAAAACCAATTGGGTGATGCTTCCCTCCCAGATGGCTGCCTGCTATTTTCTTACATCCTGTAGTGCCAGCAGCAATCTAATCTTATTTGTTCCAGAAAACTCCAAACAATAACTAGACCTGTTCTCCCCCAAATCACCGTGGTATAGTGACATGTGAGTATCTTTCAATCTGAGCTGTCCAACTCCTGAATTAATTCCCATGCTCACACCTTTCTGGCAGTCAGCCAGAGGCTCCTGGGTATGCAGAGCTCTGCAACACATCCGTGTTGGACAGGGAGATGTGTGTCTGGCACACATCTCTGCTTCTGGCTGATCCCAGGAACAGGGATCAACTAAGAGCCTACTACTTATATTAACACAGAAGGTCTCTTTTTGGACACTTTTCCTCGATGATGGTCAGATTTCCAGTTTCCAAATATACTCTGTGGACTGGATTGAGTCAGAAATTCTTTCCCCACAAATCTGTCGGAGTGGGAGACGGACCCGGAGTAACGATGAGCCTCAGTATGAGTATGGTCATTCTCCTTTATTATTTACAAAAGTGATTATTTTATATACACCTATTATAAGCATCCACTTATCATTGGTTAACTACTATTACTAGCCCACCTTACACACAACATAATTGATTATTAACATATCAATCATAAAATGCCCCAATCATTGTTCTCCACCTCTAACCATCTTCAGCTCCTGCATCCCACAGCCAGCAGCTGCTTATCTTGCTACCTCCTTTCTCACATTCCAGCTGCAGCTGTGTCCTTGACCAACTTAGCTTGCAGCTTGCTCAGGCCCTGCTAGCAAGGCTGGATTGCTCACATGTCTATTAGCAATCAGAAATTCTCCCACACAAATCAGGATACACAGTGTTCTGCAGCCTATGGGAGGGTGGCAAATACCAGGCTCCTAGACTGGATTTCAACATGTGGTGATGAAGCACTGATGCCCATCCCACAAACAAGCAAATTATTGTTGCAGTAAATGCTGTGAACATTTAGAATCATTCATTTAATTTTGCTCACAAAAGAATTCAGTATTTTCACCATAAAGGTATCTCTGTTCATATTTTCTTTTGTAATCTAGGTAAAATATAATTTGATATGACCATATTTTACTTGATTATCTAAATTCTACAGTAACAGACTATTTTGTTAGACGCAATTTTCAGCTGATAAACTCCACCTGTCCCATTGTAGGTTTTATCTTCTAAACCAGAGTTCAGGGCTGCCTTCCCTTCCCCATCAATGAAAACATCCAAGTGGTTCTTCAGCAACATCTAAACCAAAAGCTTTATTATGGTGTCTCAGTTTTGCTTTAATTAAGCCCCTGTCACTTGTTGCCCTGCAACATGTAATTCCCATTAAGACATGACAAATTTAGTTTTCAGCTGCTCCAGAAGATGTTAATGTGAGCACATCAATATTCATGTGTCTTGACAGATCGTGACATTTAATAAATCGCCTGCTGTAAAATAATTTTTTTGGGATCAAGGGTGTTCCTGTGATAGCACAAAGGGAGCCTGAGGGATAGAAAAGATCTTTTGCTTTTCACGGCATCTAAATGTGAAGAAATGATTTCTCCAGAAAGTAAAGAGGTATTTCTTTTGGGCTAAATATAAAAAAGAAGTGGAAGACAATTAGAATTTTAAAAAAAGCTTCACATGGTTAAATGCTCAGTTTGCACATAGGTTGTTAGTGACCCAGTTCTGTTCCTGTTTCATTTTGGCAATACCAGATATTTATCATGGTTATGTTTTGGCCTACAGAAAAATTCAACGTAAAACGATAAATTCAAAGTAAAACGATAGATGATGGCTATGTCCCTAAGAGGAAGGCCATGTGTATTCAGAACTATTTTAATGGATTTTACTTCTGTAAATACCAAGGAAATAAAAGCAATGTATATAAAAAAAGTGAACATTAACACTTATGTAATACAATTATTAGCATATCACTAATATAAACAAAAAAGGTCTTTAATAATGTTTCAGTCAGAAGAATATTATTGGGTGCAGCTCTGTGCCTAACTTCTACTGAAGGTCTATGGAAGAAACACCAAACAGCCTTTTAGGTATTTGAAAGTTTCATTTCCTTTTTGCTTATCCCAGGAGGATGACTACAGAGTGGTCTTTTCCAAAAAATTCTTGGGAGGAAATTAAAAATACTGCAGAAGGAAAAAAGACAATGTAATTGTTTTCTTTATGATTATTTCTCTTTGGCTTCATTTCTTCAAAAAGGAATTGACTTACCTCTTCCATAGCTGTTATTCCCAAAGATTTATTGTGCAAATATTTCTATACCCCATAGTGTGCATGACTATTACATCTAGGTTGGCTCCTTTGTGATAGTTTGGGAAAAGTGGAACAAAATGTGCCAGGGATCTAAGGATTATTTAGGTCCCAGTAAGTGATGGGGAGAGCTACTATTAACAAGGGTTTAGGATAGTACTGGAGTCAGCCTAGTTTAACCCTTTATTTTTGTACAGAAAGTGGGAAGCTAGCTGTGACCAGGGATAGGGCTAGGGGAAAACCAGAAAAACTTGGTTTAT
>NW_008657233.1:0-3322 GCF_000695815.1 Acanthisitta chloris | reverse complement strand
GCTGAAAAAAGATGAATACTTTTTTGTTTTTATATAGAATCAAAGATTATATATTTAGATTGTAGATATAGATTAGCTATGGTAAAGGTCAGCCAGAACAGTCAACAAAAGAATCTCTGAAGAACATGATTTACTTCTGGGGTCCACACACACTGGAAACGTGGGTTGCAGGCTGCTACCAGTCTGCACAAGTAGGTTAGCATTACAATCTGGAAACAACAGAGCTGAAGAGATTTGCAAGGTAGGACAAAAAAAATAGTTTTTTGGTCATGCTTAGCCCTTAGAATTGTGCTAGTACAACCCCTGTTTATTACCTCCAAGCCATATGTAAATCTGTTAGCATCCTGGGAGCAGCCACAAGTGTCTCACTCCTCCAAAGATGAAGATATTTCAGAGGAATGCTGCTGTAAATACAGAAGTTCACAGCCAGATGGTGTTGAGGGGAACTTGGCAGCTCTCTGCCCATTAAAATATGGTGAGGTTAGTTTGGATGAGGATCTGAGCACCAGGTTCTTGGCAAAAAGCTGGTGTACCTGTGTGCCTGATCTTTTACTCTTACATTTACTTGTCTTAGACCCCAGGCAAAGCTGAAGGGTGTTAGTTACAGTGACAAGCAATCCTGGGAACACAGTCACCTTGGCACACAATCCAACAGCATGAGGGAGGAGAATTTGGGCCAAGGAAATAAAGGAAAACCCCTACTCTTATAATAAAAATTGCCAAACAGATGGTAACCAATTCAATTCATGGTGAGATGTCAAAACATGTTGAGCACCATATTGGGACCTGTTTAGGGAAAATCACAGAGCTATTTATTCTGTTAGGCTTTTGAATGACCTATTAATTTAATAGTAGGAATAAACCCTTGCTTTGTACAATTGCAGGTCTGCTGCTGATCCTTCAAGTGACTCGAGGTTATTGACAGCGCAGCTGTCAGGATCAAGAAGTGATATATAATTTGGCTGTTACAAAGGTCTGGTGTGTGAGTGCTCTTGATAAAAAGACCAATAATATGAAGGAATCATCACTTCCACTCTGAAGACTTCAGATCACCAATTTAAAGAAAAACAAAGTCCATATTCTTCTGAACAGATACGTTGTGGTTTTGTTTTTTTTTTGCCTGAGACATCAGAAATGAGCACTGAAGTGTTATCACTGAAACTGCACAGTTTTTCTCTCTCCTCTCCTCCCCTTATCTGCCACCAGCTTTTTTCTTATTATTTGGTAACAGTTCTAGTGCAGCTGTATTTTTATGCTACTATGTCAGTTTGCTGGTAGACATTCTTGTTTATGTGAGTCTTTTACACATCAACAAAGACAAAACAATAAGTGATATTCTACCACACAGCTGCTTTGAGCAAAGTATGCATTTAGGGACCTTTTTAAAGGGAACTAATTTAACTCGAACCATCACCTACATTATGAGGAAAACTCTGCCTGTCCCAAGCAACACTTTCAGCAGTCAGATCTTTGCTTGTAAACACTTCAGAGTATGCAAACAGAGAACTCTTTATTTGGAAAAATTAATTATGACCCTGAAAATTGCAGAACTAAACTGATGCCACTGTTGAACCTGTTGGGCAGCTGAGAGAGGCCTGTGATCCAGCTGGGGCAGGGTTCTCCTCCTAGTTTGGATGGCAGACAAGTCCTGCAAAATCTAGGACAGAATACCTTTAGATATGATAGGATTCCAAATGTTAGTGCACAATGTGATATTTCACTAAAAGCACTAGCATGAGAATTGACCAGTTTATGCACAGGAGTGCATCTTCTTTATAAGAGCTGATCTTTCTGTGCAATGCAGTTGTGGATGTGACACAGTCAATGACAATGTCCTGAGTGGAATCCAAAAACCAAATTGGCAGTGCAGCTGCTGGACAATAAATTAGATTTTAAAAACTCTTTCAAGTTTAATAACTTGAAATGAACCCAGATATGTAAGTCTGAGACAAGAAATACACCAAAAACATGTCAGTGTTCCAGGGGTGGACTGGAAGAGGTAGAAGGAAGCATATTTATATGAAGTCATAATAGAATAAATTCATCAGTGCATTACTTTATCAGCTAGATGCCAACTCAGTAACTGCTGGAGAGGAAAATATCTTGTTTTATGTCACTACACAGCAACATGACCATTTTGAAGGACCCCATCAGTGAGATTTTCTGTTTCCAGCTTCAGTCCTGTCAAGACACTGTCACAATGGGCTGTGCTTTGAACCAGCCCCCCATGCTTTGCAGCACTGTGCTGTCTGTAGACAGCAGCACTGCTTCGTGTGATGTTCTCCACTGCCATCTCCGCACGGATCCACTGTTAAAACAAGGTCATGCTGCATTCCACTCATGAATGGCACAGAGGCACTTTGGAGGGGATGCCAAGCTGGAAACTTTCCACCAGTGCTTCGCTTGAAAGCTAATCACCCTGTGTATGAATAAAACAGCCATCCAAAAAGAGCCATAAAGGTCAAACGAACATCTTACAGAAGAACATCTAAAGCTTCTGCAAACCTTTTCCTTTCCCCTCTGTCTGCCCTACCTGGCAGTGATGCTGAGAAAAGGCTGGAAAAGAACTACTCACAGACTTGTATCTCTGAGTAGCAGGTATTTGTTTATTCAGTGCTGTGCACAAGGGGGATTGTTCCACCAAACTTGTGCAACCAGGGACAAAAACTTCAGATTATACACATTAAATGCTCATACATATTCATTATTTCCAGGAATGGGTGGTTATTATTATAATTACTTGTCAGAAATCATTATCATATACTCCTCCTCCATCTCCTTCCTCCTGGCATCAGTCCCACGGGCTTGGTGGTCTTTTGGTGGTCGTGAAGATGAAGCACCTCCTCTTCCTCAGTACCCTTATTATGCAACTGTTTACCCCTTTGTACAGTTTTGCATTCCTTGCTGACCTTGCCTCTATCTTGTACATTTTGTTTCTTCATTCCACACCTTATATGGTCTTAGTTTTCCTCCTACTGCCAAAGTTTGAGTCTAGTTACTTCTACTGCCTTATAGGGAAGGTGCATCGTTTCACCAACCAAGCCAAAACAACACCATTAGTGAAGCTTCTGTCTGTACTACGCAATCCTTGCTATTTTGCTAATTAAGCTGAAATAGTGCTATTAGTAAAGTTATTCTTTATGCTTTCAGCTTTAACTGTTTCAGTCTACTTCTGGGTATCAGCAGCACCTGCTGCCAACCATGACGTCTAGTCTAGGGTTGCACCAGCTCCGAGCAGAGCGGTTGGGAATGACTCATTTTCACCTTTTAGGATTTGGCGAGGAAAAACAAGAGGCCAAAGAGAAGAGGTAGAATACAAGAC
>NW_008657232.1:0-802 GCF_000695815.1 Acanthisitta chloris | reverse complement strand
GTTGGGTTTGGTTGAGTCTGGTTGAGTCTGGGAACGTCCAGTTTGGTCCAGTTGGAGGGTCCAGTTTGGTCCAGTTGGGTCCAGTTTGGTCCAGTTGGGTCCAGTTTGGTCCAGTTGGGTCCAGTTTGGTCCAGTTGGGTCCAGTTTGGTCCAGTTGGGTCCAGTTTGGTCCAGTTGGGTCCAGTTTGGTCCAGTTGGGTCCAGTTTGGTCCAGTTGGGTCCAGTTTGGTCCAGTTGGGTCCAGTTTGGTCCAGTTGGGTCCAGTTTGGTCCAGTTGGGTCCAGTTTGGTCCAGTTGGGTCCAGTTTGGTCCAGTTGGGTCCAGTTTGGTCCAGTTGGGTCCAGTTTGGTCCAGTTGGGTCCAGTTTGGTCCAGTTGGGTCCAGTTTGGTCCAGTTTGGTCCAGTTTGGTCCAGTTGGGTCCTTGACCCCTCCTTGACCCCTGGTTGACCCCTCAACCCAACTGGACTCGGTGTCGCCATCTTGGAGTCCGATATGCTGCTCATCCTCTCGACTCCAGTTGGGTTTGGTTGAGTCTGGTTGAGTTTGGGAATGTCCAGTTGGGTCCAGTTGGGTCCAGTTTGGTCCAGTTGGGTCCTTGACCCCTCCTTGACCCCTGGTTGACCCCCAGCCCGGCGGGATTTGGCGTCCATCGTCTCGGAGATCCTGATGTACGTCCTCATCGTGGTCCTGACGCTCTGGTTGGCTGCGGAAATGCTTTACTGTTACCGCAAAGTGGCGGCGGCGGCGCCGCCCCCCGACAGCGCGTCAGTGGGGCAACTGGGAGCACTGGGAGGGACTGGG
>NW_008657231.1:22648-38764 GCF_000695815.1 Acanthisitta chloris | reverse complement strand
GGGTGGGATGCTCTGACAATTCCCGGGATGGAATGCTCTGACAATTCCCGGGATGGGATGCTCGGGCCCTTCCCGGGGTGGGATGCTCTGACAATTCCCGGGGTGGGATGCTCTGGCCCTTCCCGGGGTGGGATGCTCTGACAATTCCCGGGATGGAATGCTCTGACAATTCCCCGATCTGGTGGGATGCTCGGGCCCCTCCCGGGGTGGGATGCTCGGGCCCTTCCCGGGGTGGGATGCTCTCACCCTTCCCGGAGTGGGATGCTCTGACCCCTCTCGGGGTGGGATGCCCTGACCCTTCCCACCCTGGGGGCTCCTGCGGGGATGCTCTGGATCCCCAGCGTGGCCAGCGGTTTCTCTGCGGTTCGGCTTCCCTCGCCCCCCGCGGGTCTTGTGAACGAGCAGCTAACGATTCAGCGCTTCGCTGTTTTTCTCTCCTGCTTTGCTGGCCCTACAGCACTAAGCTGCTGTGCCGGTGTGGACAGACTCACCCGCTGCCACGGGGCTTTGGTGCTGCTGCTCCCTACAGCTCTGGGTCACTTGCCCCCACCGTATCGGTGTGAATCGAGTTTAAGCCATTCCTTCTTTACAGCTACATTTACAAGTCTACTTGAAGCATTTTCTACAGCTTTTCCACTTGTGACACCTTTGCCCACTGCACTGCTTTTTATGCCAAGAACAGAGACCATGCCTAACTTTAGTACTTCTTCCTCCTTTATATCTACAAGAAGCCAGATCACTAATCCCAGCTAAGTTTAACAGTAATTAAAGAAAGATCCTATAATGTAGTTACTAGCAGAAAGATCATTTAAAATATCTGCACATCCTCACTAAGATTCCCTTTGCCTTCCCTTCCACAGGGAGTGGTACTTCCTGACTGTATGTCTGTCTGGTTCCATCATAAGCTCTTAGTGCAGTAGCACTGTAATCTCACTGACTAACCTCTTGATCCTTCTGGAAGCTGTCACTACTATTTATGTGTATCTCAGTGAGTAAACAGATAAAGTGGTTGCCAGAAATGACTGACTTCATCCACATTGTTACAAGAAGGAACAAAAGGAACCAGGTTCTCAGCATACATGATCTATGACCTAGAGTCTCACAAAGTGTATCACTAAAATGAACATACCTTATTAAAATTGGTCTTACACCAGTGTAGATAATTCAGTCAGGATTATGACTTAACAGTAGAGCTGTTTTTAAACAGGCTTTACAAATGCTAACTCAGCAAGGGAAGAAGCTTAACTTCTGGTGATCTCACTCTGTGCCACTTAGGGATGTTACACAGGCATGTTAACCTACAGCCACAGTCAATAACCTTTTAAATGAAGGTGCCTAAAGTCGCCTCTGAGGACCAAACACACATTTCAGCGTGAGCATTGTGCATCAGAACATCAGAGATGTGGCTCCTGTGGGAAAGTTTAATAACTTTCAATATTTCCCAACTTTGTGATTTTGGATAGAATCGTAGAGTTCCCAACTTTGTGATTTTGGATAGAATTGTAGAGTCATCGAATCATCAAGATTGGAGGAGACCTCTGAGATCACTGAGTCTAACCATGAACCTGTCACTGCTGGAACCCCAAAACCCTAAACCATATCCTCCAGTGTCAGATCCAGACATCTCTTAAACACTTCCAGGGCTTCACATGCCCTCTAGCTTCTTCATTATGAGGGAGTAAACTAATACTGGCTGTAATACAACCTCAGTAAGGAGGGAGTAAACTAATACTGGCTGTAATTCCACCTCAGTAGACTTTCCAGTATTACACACTTGTGCATGTAAATTCCTGTATGTGAGCTGGCATTTTTTGTCTGTTAAAATGCTCCTTGATTTTTTACTGTATATGAGAATTAACCATTTAAAACTAAGGCTTCTCAGACTGATACATGTACATCAGCTCCATGTACATCCTGAGCCATTTTACAGGACATTATGGTATAAAAAGTGAGGACTACTGTCCATAAAATAAGTTGTTACCTGTACCTTTGGGAGCCTGTATGCAAGACTATTTTGTTGTCCTCATCTTCATCTGAGAAGCAGAGTGAAATGGATACAATGGACCTATTAAAACAGGTGAAAAGAAAGAGGCATGAAACATTTTTTGGTAAACAGTCCTGATTGCTTTCATGTTAAAAATAGCCAAGAGCAACTAGCAAAATCATTTAGTATAATGAATACTTTTAACAATAAAAAGAAATACCAGATAAAGCAATTAAATCAAATTCATTGTGGGGAAAATCTATTGACAAACACAGTCCATCATGCAGTGAAAGCGACCGTTGGCAGTCAATTTCCCAGGAGATTTATACAAAAGAGAAAATGTTTTCTAGTCAGTTAATTCATACTGTACCAATTTGGAAAGCAAATTCAGCAGCCCCTTTTTTTTCACCATAGTTCAGAAATAACATGTTTAGAAATTCAATCTGGTACTATCAGACTCAGACAAGATTGCTGGAAATTCAGCACAAGCTGCTGCTGTTGCCTGACCACTCGTAACCAAGACATTACTTTGCTAGTCAAGCAGTTTCAGTTGGCCAGGGTTTGTTTCTTTGTGGAGAGCCAAGAAATTGAATTGAAAAGAATATTTAAAAGGGCAGAACCTTAGCCTGTGTCCTTTGGCTGCCTGGAGCTTTAGGGAGCTCAACTGTTGAATGTCAAGTCTGGATTTAGACAAGTCAACTCCTGCTCTTACCTCTTCATTCCAGTGACATATAACTCATCCATAGAGGATTCACATGGGGAACTCATCCAGGTCGTGGTGAGTTGGCTGCAAAACTAGGTGCCTCAGTTCCAAAAGCAGGATTCAGTTTCCCACGAGCTAGTGCCTGGAATATAACAATGCTGTGATAAGCTTATCTATAAATTGTTGGATTAAAGCTGCATTCTTATTTCAGATAAGAAATGTTCTACCACTGTGACTGGTTTGACAAACTCAAACCCAAAATGGTGGTGAAATTTATTGCAGAGAATGTAAAGAATAGGGAGCATCACCCCCCTTTTTTAACAGTTTTTCAGGTCAGTTTTCTCTGCAGCTGTGTGCAGAATGTTTCAAAGGTGCAAGTTTCCCTGGGAGTATACCACTACCTCTCACTCCTCCTGGTTTCAACAGCACTTGAGGCTGGCAGCTTTACACAGGATAGTGGTTTATATCCCAGCTGTCAGCTGTGACTGGGGACCTGATGCAGACTAGCTATTCCTTTAGTGAGGAGCAAGCATTCCTGGGAACTGCACCAATACTGCTTTTCATTGGGAATGAAAGAAAAGAAACAAGTGGAGGGACAGGCATGGAAAGGAAGACATGGTGTACATGCCCAGCATTATGCAGTCAGATAACTCAGTCCACCCTAGTGTCAGTGTCCTGGAAAGCCAAAGGAGAAACTGTAGCTGTCCACCAAGTCCTAGGTTTTTGCCCTGGTTGCTTCCAGCAAGCTCCAGTACAGGCTTCCTCCTGAAGTGGAGTTAGTGTCCTCTACTCTGAGCCCAGCACAGCCTCTCCCTATGGACAGGGAAGAACAGGTCCCCCAAGATAGCAGACACAACCTAAGAGAGCCAAGTAGTATCTGAGGTACTTTGAATAGAGAAATATCCCTTAAAATAATCTGTAAAACATAAGGCTTAGCCACTAGGACAGCTCTGTGAGCTTGGGGCACTCTGTTTTTGTGGGAAATCAGGGCCACATAAAGATTACCAAAACTGGACTGACATGCAGTTTGTTTTTCTGCCAACTCGTAAGGATGCTGATCTCTTTACAGGAAGATTGTGGATAGAATAGATGACAACAAAGATGGCTATCTCACAACAGAGGAGCTAAAAGCCTGGATTAAACGTGTACAGAAACGCTACATCTACGAAAACGTGGCCAAGGTTTGGAAAGACTATGATCTGAACAAGGACAATAAAATCGCCTGGGAAGAATACAAACAAGCCACATATGGTTATTATCTAGGTAAGAGAACATTTTCAGATTGTATGATCGAGGATTTTTGAGGTTATAAAATATTGTTTCTTGCCTTACAGTCAACAGGACTTCGGTGTCACGTTTAGGACTCTTGAAATTCATATTAAATTTCATAGATGCTCGGGGGTCTAAAGCACTTTTTAGTTATTTATTGCAGCCCTTTCCACATGGGTCACCAGCACACAGAAGGTTTCGTGGAGAGATTATTAAACATTCTGACACAGCCAAATAAAAGTCTCATCCAGTTAGATTAAAAACTGTGTATCCTGTTAATTCAGTCTCTCTAAAATCTGAAGTATAGATGCTAAAAATTTACTCTGGGTCTAAGGCATAGCAAAGTTATTGGTTAAAATAGTTCTTGCAGAATAGCATGTGCTTCAGGCTGTGAACAACTGCAAATGGAAATCCTTAATGAAGCAGGTGAAAGAAACATGTAGTAAAAAATATACCTGACTTTTTTTCCCCCCACTATGTTCCATTTGCTTTTTATAAGGTAATGAAGGAAAAGGAGGAGAAGAGATCACTTAAGCTAAAGGACAATATTGACAGAACAACAGATCAGTATTAATTGACCATTTATACTTACTGGAAATGAGAGGAAAATATTTACCTCCCACAGAGGCAGTTTCTAGAGCAAAGTTCCAGTAGCAATAGTAATTCCAAAGTCTACCTTAGATTAAAGTGGAGCTTGTTACATTTGTGGAAGGAGATATTTGACACATAATCCCTGCAGCATTATCCCTGGGAAACCTTCTCAGCCCTTTGTGCTCTCTGTAATCCCCAAGATTTGGAGAACAGCTAGTACATCATGGGCCTGTGTTAATGAATACCATCTGTAATTCCTGTCTGAATCTTTTTCACCTGTGTTTGTCTCCCAACACATGAATTGTGAAATTGTTATGAGAATTTTTCCTGTTTGAAGTCAGTTTAAGGATCCTATTTTAAAAAATTATATCAAGTACCATTCCTTTTATGCCACTGAACACCCTGAAAAAATGTCATTGTTTTAAACTGGCAATAATTGTTATGTTCCCTGTAGCAGAGACACAGCAGTTAGATCACTTAGTCAGTCTGCCACCTTCTTAAACTACTCTTCCTTGGTTTGGCTGCTTCTTGAAACTGAAAAGTTGCCTAGATTGTACTGATTCCTAAGAAGAATAAAACTTGTGTGAATGAAATCTATCCCAAATATTGGCTAAGTGGTGCTTGTAAAGGCAGAGGGGAAAAAAAAAATCTATGAGGGATAATATACAATGCTTCAAAAATCCATTATCCTGGATGCAACACAAGGCTTACTCAGACATTTCCCTCTACTACTGTCATCTTTAAAAATCAAAGCAAGTTCTTGACTCCTGAAAGTAAAACTTCACAGGAAAGAGAAGTTCCATTTTAGAACAGCAGCTATTCTGGCAATAAGCCCTTGTGTTTCCAGGCTCAGACTGTGGTGGTAATATGTTTTCAAAGGAACAGACTTGTGAGATCATCCTGATTAATTTGCAGACAATCCAGAAGAATTCCAAGATGCAACTGAGCAGCACAGTTTTAAGAAGATGCTGCCCAGAGATGAAAGACGATTCAAAACTGCAGACCTGGATGGAGACTTGGCTGCCACTCGTGAAGAATTCACTGCTTTCCTTCACCCAGAGGAGTTTGAGCACATGAAAAACATCGTTGTCTTAGTAAGCAGAGCAAAATCAATTGCATTATTTTTACTTTTGTTGTTATGGAAGTGCTTCTCTAACCTTTCCAGGCAGGGTTTAGAAAAAGACACACACATAATAGCAAAGTGGGGAACAGAAAGGGATGCCTTTCATCAAATTCACTTGATTTAGAACTCTCAGTATAAGAAAGACTTGGTAAGTGCACTCAACACAGCTCCTAAATGGAATCAGGAAACAATCTTGGGGCATGGACTTAAACTAAGAAGAAAGGAAGGGAATGCTGACATGCAGCAGCTAAGTGTTTCATGTAAGCTTCTATCTGCCCCTAACTTTAGCATGGTGTTCACTTCATTCATACAGGGAATTTTTTCAGCCTGAAAGAATATTTGTATATTCACTGTATAAACAACTATCACAGTGGAGTTAGTGAGAGTACCTTGTCTTGTGTACAAGGGAGGTCAAGACCTCAAACAATGATGCAAGAAATCAGAATTCTCTTTTTTTTTTTTTTTTTTTGCTTGCTTCAATGCAAAACTATTTTCCAGGAAACCTTAGAAGACATAGACAAAAATGAGGATGGTTTTGTGGATCAAGACGAGTACATTGGTAAGTGCTTATATTTATTTCTTATGTTATCTCCAGTCCATTTTTCCATCTTCTCTCAACTTTGCAGCAGCATTTACAACCCAGAGATCAACACTTCTCTGTTAGTTCAGCTATTATAAACCAACCATCCAACCCAGAAAGTTTAATTTCATTTTGGCAGACAGCAACATCACCAGAAAAAGGTTCCTCACACTTTATAGCCTAAGATTCTTCTTCTGTTTTCATATAACTCTTCTAAGAGGATCTGGAGTAATATTTTTCATGCCAGGGATATTCTCTGTATACTAGACCACATTAGCAGCTGTTTGAAGGCATTTAGAAATGCAGGAGGAGCAGAAAGTGACATAGTCTTTTCCCAAGTTTGAATGGTACTTCAATATGCAAACCAGCCTGGAAGCACACATTGCAAAAAAGGAAAATTCACCTTTTTCCTACTGTTTTTTTTCCTAGTTTAATGAGTAAGTAAAGTCCCATCCTTCTCTAATGGTGATACTCTTCTATTTCTTCTGGAAACAGAAGACACATTAAAAATGAACTGTGTTAAAACAGCACAAGATTTGAGATCCTCAGAGAAGTTGTGAAATGTGTGAAAGTTAGCTGTGCATTGCTTCAGTGGCTGCAAGAGAACAAAATGGGAAACATGCACAGCAGATCAGTCACAGCTAATTTGCACAAACTTCAGTCACACCAGGCAGTTAGCCCTATGAAGTGGAAGCAGGACTGGAGATCAACAGGATGTGATTTGGTTTAGCTTTTGGAATCATTGTGGCCATACCAACACCTCCCTTCTCCCACTGCCCTCATTTGGATGGGCTTTAAATCAAGACAGTGCCACTGGAAACCATCAGTGCAAACTGGAATGAATCTTTCAGTTTCTAGTGGTGCTGTAAAGATCACTTCACACAGAATCAGGAACGATATACACACGTTAATTAATGGCAGGAGGGTTCTATTCCCTGTAAATTATATTTAGCCCAGAAAGCGAATGCTATTCATTTATGACTGAAATAACAGAGCAGCATAATTTCCACAGTAATTTCAGTTCATTCAGTGACATTACCTACATATAATTATAAGGTAATTGTCAACATTTGTTACCATGTGAATGCTGGTTTTTCTTGTCTTCTATAGATAGGAACATAGAATGTTCTAGTCACGATCACCCCACATTGGCAAGGATGAGAAAAATCAAATTGACAGGACGTCAGTTGCTTCAAATAAACAATATAATTTGCTCTTTAAAAAAATGGAAAAAAAAAAAAGAAAGTGAATGTGTTGTCTGAAGTTTTCTTCATGAGTTGAGAAAACTATGCTTAAAATATTCCTACTTTCCTTTTTCAGCTATAGTATTTAAGAAGCAAAGAGAAAACTAAATCTGTTCTTTGGTACGTTATAAGGAACCACAAGAATTCCAAAACTTTCAGTCTCTAGATCAAGTTTTTGGTGGAGAAATCTGCTGAACGTTATAGAATCATTCCTCCCTCCTTCTCCCTCTTTCTTCCTATTTTGTCTTTTATAACATTTGGTTAAGACTTTACACAAGCAGCAGAGTAAAATATTCCTAATCCTGTTGAGCAGAGAGAATTAAATTTTTACCTTGCATGGGCAGACAACAGTGACAACAGAGAACTTCACCCTCGTGCACACTCACACTGCAGGGTCAGGGGAGGTTATTTCTAGGTTTGAAATTAGCATTTTTGCTTCCTATAGACACCAGTTCAGCCTCTGGCCCTGGGACCATCCACATGGGGTGCAGTTTTCCTTGAAAACCAAACCCAAAGGTTTGTAGTAGAGGAGTAGTATCACAAAACAGACTGTGATTCTAAATAGAAAAGCTGAAGGCTTGAGGGATAAGCATCCCTGATGAGCAGGAAACAATTGGCCACAGTGACCAAAAGATTAAAGTGGACACACTGCTCATCATCTGGAAGACTTGTGATGTGAAGAACAGGTACAAGTCACTTGTTTTTCATAATCAGTGCTACTCTCCTAACTCTGTTCATGCAGATAGAAGCTGCCACTGTGGCACTGTCCTACTGAGGCTTCCTAAACATAGCACAGGAGTGATGTACAGAGAAGCTCATGTATGTACCCTATGCATCCTGTGTCACACATGCTACTCCATCCCAAGGGCAAGTGCACTCTGCCTGTGGTTTCTCACAGAATGCACCACTGATTCAGGATTTCTCCAGGTCTTTGTAGAAGAATGTCTTCTACTGGAGTATGCTACAGCACTGCATGGTTCAAAGAGGACTCATCTACTAAGCTGAATTTCTCTTACATAGATGTCTATAAAACACAGAACAAAAGCATGCAAGTTCCATTTAGCAATTTTTGTTTGCCTAAATCTCCCCTGTGCCTTTTTAACTTTAATCACTCTCTGCTGGCTGGAGTCTGATCTTATCCACAAAGACATTTGCTGGCAGGGACAAGATAAAATTGCTGAGTTCCTTTCTCCCCATGTGACTGAGCCTAGCACTAAAGCTTACCGTTGCTATTTAACTAGAGATCCTTAGAGAACTTCCTTCATTCTGAAATTCAGTGGATGATGGCCTTTGGAAATGCTCACCTCTCATGTTAGCCTCACCAGCAGCTCACAGTTGTGATACTGGGGTAATGTGAGAGTGGACAGAATCACTGTCAGTCATTAAACAGACCTGAGAGAATATACACACAGCTACCACCCCAGATTTGATTGTCTGTACAAAGAGACGTTGTGCAAAGAGTGAAAAGTTTAGGCTTCCTAAACACTGTGCAAAAGTCTTTAGTTTGTGCATAATTTGCAAATTTAAAGATGTCTTGAGTGAGACCTTTATTTCCTGCCCAGCTGATATGTTTGCAAATGAAGAGGGTGGACCAGAGCCTGACTGGGTGATTACAGAGCGTGAACAGTTCTCAGATTTTCGGGACCTCAACAAGGATGGAAAGATGGACAAAGATGAGATTCAGCACTGGATTCTCCCACAAGACTATGACCATGCACTAGCTGAAGCCAGACACTTAGTCTATGAATCTGATGTAGACAAGGTATGTAGTGTTTAAAGAAGTTCTATAAGGTGGTGTGGGGTCTTTTTAAAAATATCAGCTTCCAAGAATTTATTCCTAATAACTTTTCTTACTAGCACACTTTAAATGGAGTTTTAGAGGTTAGAATTGCTAGGGCATTAATGTTTCAATGCCAGTTCCAGTTGGTAGGGTTAGAAGCACAAAGTAAAAGTAGTAAAATAACTTTATCAACTTCAGGAGTTTCCCTGGCTTTCATTAGGTGATAAAAAGCTATTTATCAAGTTAGTTAATGTTATCTTCATGTTATCATGAAGTTTTAACAGAGTAGAAGTACCTCTTTTCCTTTAAGAGTGGTCATGGCTTTTGCATGTTAATTTTAGACTCTTGGAGGAAAATGCAGATACATTTACATAGGGGATAGCAAAACCACCCTCAGTTCCAAAATCAAGCACGTATTTTTCACTTAAAGACCTTCACTTCCTCCCGTGTGTGGCAGTGGATTCCAGATGGTGATCCTCAGGAGTGTGATGCAAGCAAAGTTGGAACCTAAAAAGCCAAAATACTCTTACACAGAGAACATGTAAATTGCTAACATAAGCACCCATCTTCAACAAAGTATACCAGAGGATTTTCACTTTTACTGTCAGGAAGGCAAAATCAAACCACAGGGCAAAACAGTGTACCAGATAACCCATATACCATTTGGCAGTGAGTTCATTACTACTCACAAAAAACTTCCAATTAGCAGTTTGACCCAGCTGAAACCAGTGGGACTTGTGTCTTCCATTGGGGTCCAAATTTCACTCACTGTGACAGCTACAAATGATTCCTGAACCTGCAGTCTGCTGGTTGGAAAAATTGTGTGTGTTCCAAGGCTCTTGCAAGTGTGTGCTGGTGTGTCTTTTACTTAGCTTTGAAAATGTTCTGACAGAGGTTTTGTTTTCCTCCTTCCAGGATCAAAAACTAACCAAAGAGGAGGTTCTAGACAACTGGAATATGTTTGTTGGAAGTCAAGCTACTAATTATGGAGAGGACCTCACAAGAAACCATGATGAACTATGATACAAGATACCAATCAGTATTCCAGCCACCTTTTTTCCACATTACTGTGTCCATCCCCTCTTTTGGGGGAAGATGGGCAGGGGACACCCTCACAACTGAATGACTTGCATTAATATATTTCTAACATTCCAGCTTATTACCTCAGAAACCACGTAGAAATAGCTTTTTACTCTTTTCACATGGTTAAATGCAATGGATAATTACTACAGTTTTATTTTTGAGAGAATAAAAAGGTAACTTTTCTGACTAGATTAGAGCCTGACATGGAAAAGGCACTTCTAAAAACATAATTGCAAGGATCTGTAAGAGTGAAATATTTTCTTTAAATACCCACTTTTACCATAGTGAAATGCAGGTAGGATTAGAAGGAAACTTAATGTTTAAACAGACTAAGTTATTTAGTTCCTTTTTTATAGAGCATATAACTATTTAGAGTTAACACTTTGAGCCTGGTGTCCAGAGATGAGGTTTGATACAAACCTTTGATACAAAACCTTTGGTGATACAAACCATTTTTGATGCTAACCTTTGCCTCCACACAGTTTTTCTCATCCCCTTTGGGTCAGAGGTGCTGCAGAAGGTATCCAGCATCCCTCTGGTTCATAGTTTTACAACTGCAACATGTCCAGCTGCCCCTTCTCCCTAACCCTCAACTCGTGGCCCAACACCTTGCGCCGCATTCCTCGGCTCCTAGTGACAGCTGCTCGTTCTGACAGCAGGATAATGTACAATTGTTTGTGGGCTGTTGGTTATGCTGTTTCCTGGGAGGAATTATGCCACATGGAGCATAATTTATCTCACGCTTTTCACACTTCACCCAAGCCATACTCCTGTTCACACAGTGTGAATGGCAGCAGTTCTGTGATGGAGAAAGAATGAGACATATCACCCCTTTGGGCCTTCTGGCTCCTCTGCCACATAAGAGGACAGATTTGTGTGGCTAAGGTTCTGGTTTTGTATGTAAATGTGTGTAAGTACATGTTCCTGAAATAACTCCACAGAGACAGCTCTCCTTCCCCAAAAAGGGGGTAAGGTTTCCACACAGGTGCTTTCTTTTTTACTGTATAATGTGAGTTATTACCTGTATATTTTTATATACCCAACTTAGATACGTTTGGCTGTTTTTAAGTGTACTGGTTTTAAAATAAGCACAATAAAACCAATACTTCTTTGTGATACTACGAAAGTGCAATAACACGAACACAGATTAGCACAGAGAGATGATGTGAGAGCATGAAACAAACCTGTTGTACCCAAAGCACTTGGTCATTGGCAGTTCCTGCAGCACTGGGTGGTCCTCTGCAAACATCAGCTGGGTATACAGCACCAACTGTTTCTTCTTCACCTCATTAAGAAAAGAAGAAATAAGTCCAATATACACAGTTGCTATTACTAGAATTTGTTCTGAGCACTAATACTAGGGAGATTAGGGCTCCCCAACTGTGTTCACTGGGAGTTTCCTTAAGGGTTTGGTGTAAAGCATCACACACTGGTGGTCACATAACCCTCCAGAGAGGAGCTTTGAGACTCCCAGGTCATGATAACACTTCAACAGATTTGTGAGACTCATCATGAGACAATGCAGAACTGTGACCTTTGTAAACAGTGTCATTTTTATAAGATCATACAAGGGCCGTGGTGGAATATTTTACATCTTCCAATTGAAGATAATTAAATCTAGAGACCAGTGTCTGACAGAGGTTCTGTGTTCTTGCTAACACTGTTATTAAGCTTTTGGTGTGCACTTCTTATGACATTGCCAGCAATGTCTCTGAAAAGTCCCTACCTCTTCCACTAACATCCAGTAGGACAAACGTCATAAGACATAAGTGAACTGGTTTTGCTTTTACAGTACCCTCAAGTTAAATAAATGCCTCAATGCAGTGTCATCTGAGAAGCAATAAAATTCTATCTTGGCACATGTGAACGACTGTTTTGCTTATGGCTCGGATTTGGAAAGGTTTATTGTATTCAATAATCCTAATGATATTGAACACCTTTTTTTTAAATAGCTCTTTCCTATCAAAATTTAACATATTTTGGGAACAGACTTGCAGTGTTCTCTCTGCACTCAGATTACCTTCTGCTGTTTCAGCAAACAATACCTTAAAAGACCTCAAAACCCACTTGTTTTCTGTGAGTGGAACTGCAGCTCAGATTGGATACTAAGCCAAGGATTTTCACTGAAACCCAAGGGAAGGTTGTTCTCTCACTCTTGTTGAAATTCAGTAGGAGTTGGGTGCTGAGACACTAAGCATTGTTGCCTTCAGCTAAACATGACACTTCCAAGTGCACTGTGCACTGTCCCAACCAAAAACACATCTGTGCTTTGACAGGCAATCACATTTTCTTCCATGCTACTCGATGAATTTGGAACAGAATTAGCAGCATACAAGAGAGAAATAATGTCCCCATGTTTGTTCTTGATTCCTATTAATACTTGGAACACATTGGGCACTTTCCAATATAAAACTAACATGAGTAAGAATGCTGAAATCAGAGGAGCTGTTCATGCAAACAGTAATTGGAAATGTAGACCCATAGTATTTTACAGCAAAACCTTTTTTTTCCCCCAGAAAGAATGGTACTTAGGTAGCATATATCCAGCTATATAGAAGGCAAACATGCCAATTACAATGAGGTCTAAAATAATCAGTTTATTTATCAATAATGGGTAATTAGTTCATGTTAAGATTAGGAGCTTTTTTAATAAAGCACAATGTAGAAACATTTTTTAGAGAACAAAAGTCTCCCTGATGTGACTTCATTCTAAAGGTTTCCCTCTCTGCAGTTCTCCATAGTGTTTCTCTTACCAACATTCAGTAATGGCACAGTACATTCCATGCACTAAATTTTCCTTTCAAGCTCAATGCACTATGGAAGAGTAACTCCAAAAGAGACTAGAGCTTCTGGGTTTAAATTTAACACTATTTAAGGAAAGCAAACCTTTGCTAGGGGATATAACTGCTAACACTGTGATTTTTCAAGCCTAAGGTTTCTAATGGGGTTTGACTGTTCCAGAGATAACATTTTTTTTCCTAGGTAACATATTTCAACTCATATTATGAGCAAATGTTACAAAATTTTAGTGTAATGTGAAATACTGTAATGTCAGATAGCATTATTTATCTGCTTAATATGACTAAAACCATTAATTGCTGGGAGCCATACTTCATCCCAGCAACATGAAAATCCATTTTGTGCCTATCTTGTCAGTTATTGCCGATTTTCTTAATGAATTGTGACGCAGTGAGATTCTGTTGGGAAGTGTGTTTATATATTTCCAACTGCAGGTTCTGTGTGGTAACTCCTCTTACATAGATCCTCCATTAGCTCAACGTTTTCATTATGCCTATGCCACAACATATCAAAGGTGCATTTTTCTTCCTTGGCTATCTGGAATAGCCATTATTATCACACATGCAGTTTTAATTATTGGAATTTATGGAATGAGCTAAGTGGCTAATGTTCATTGTCTTATAATTCCATTTAACGATTCAATCAGGTTAAATCTGTCTCCTATTCCAATCAAGGTACTGTACAGAACTCCCCAAGGAGAGGAGATCACAGCACATCCCAATCTCATTACACTTGCACAAGTATCTTACAATAGTTGCATAATGCTTTACTATTTGCAATGCAGAAGTTGATCTTGATCCCAGTGAAGTTAACACAAAACTCCTAGTTCTAAGGAGACTAAGAACTAGTCTAAGGCCTAGCCTAAGGCCTTAGCCACCCAAAGACAAGCAGAATGATAAGGTGGTGGCACTGGAGGTTAGAAACAAACTTAAAACTATCAGAATCTGATCTCCATACTACTAATGTTTAGGGATTGAGATTGATTCATGTCTTACTCTTGTGACATAATTAAGGTATAAATCTAGTTAATGGAAGACAGTGCCCAGTGCTCTGTTGCTCTGTTCAAGACACCTGAGACATTTTATTGAGTGGTGGTGGTGCCACTCTTAGCAAGTTGCCATTAGCAAATGCAATGAGTTTTACAAAGGATCCACAGAAAAGATTTCAAGGCCCAAATTTCTGCAGAACATGACTTGGCTTATAGTCAAACACTTGGAAGCATCCACCACTAATAAGCTGTGCCTTTCTCTTTTCATTGCTCCAATTTAGTGTGTGCTATATTCCATTTAATATGTCCAGGAAACAGCATATTAACCATATTTGCTAATTACAAAGGAAGAATTTAGGATTATTTTCCACAGAACTTTCAGGCACCAGTAAGGCTGACGTCCCTCGAACTCAAGTGCTGTATAGATTATTCCAAACATGATGAACTTCAAAGCAGCCTCAAAAGAGCAAGTTTCAGCTTCCCCATAGTGTGAATAAAGTAGTGTACAAGGGGCATACATGTGTATGTTGCTCAACAGGCAATTTCACACCTGCATTCTGTCTCTCCACAGGATAAAGTTAAATATTTCCAACAGATGGGAGCATCTCTTTACTCTGCCAGTGACAAGAATACAATTATCCTGTGCAGACATTACTATTCCTATTGATAATTAAGGGATATCCATCCTCAGCACAAGTGTTGGTACTGGTATGGGCAACAGAGTTCTGGAGTTCAGTTTCATATACTGCATGTCAGTAATTTTCCTTGTGGAAAAATTTATTTCATAATCATAAAGAGTCCAAATATGACCTGGTTGGCAAAGTTGGGGAGATTTAGTATTTTGAAGTGTTTTGTAGTTGGCCTCACTTTTGTCAAGTTGGCCACATTTGTGGTCTGAAACCATCACATACCTGAAATTCCATAGAACAAGTCATGGCATGATCCTGAATCTGAGCAGTAATTAGGGATGACACATACATTAGAAGTGACAATGTTCCATCATATCAACAAGAATTTACATACGCATCAAGACGCTTTCACAGTTAAGTAGGAAATATTTTCTTTACATGGGAATAGCCTGACAGCCTTTAACAAGGACCAATGGGGGTACAATAACTTAATGAAAAATTAGTATAGTTTTTGAAGACATACCTCAAAATCCTCAGCGAGGCTCTGTGGTGCTTGTGTGGATGGTGTCAACATGAGTTGATATTCCCATAGCACGTGCCACGTTCTCAAGCAGTTCTGCTACAGCTCTGCCCAAGAAACAGCCACTTCAGCCATCACTGAAATGCTGCATTTGTACCTGACAGATTGATGAGGTTCAGGTAAAAATAAAGTTACTCAGTAGGCTGATCCAGTGTGCACTATCTTCTCTCTGACTCAGGCTGCTGTTAAGAAGTTTGATGGGTGGCCATGAATCTCACCACTATGACCCAAGTTAACAAGTTGGTATCTGATGGGTGGCCATGAATCTCACCACTAGGATCCAAGTTAACAAGTTGGTATTAAGACCACAGTACCTAGGAAAGAAAAAAAACCCCAAATCATCATTCTGATTGTTAATTACTGAACTCCCAAGAGCAATGACGTTCTGAGGACTTCTCTGGACACACAGTTTGGATAAAAGCCAGTGAACTGAATGCTTCAGAAGACAAAAAAGGAGGGGCTTTTATCATTAGATGAACTGTAAGATAACACAGACGTACAAAAAATAGAATTGATTAGATTGGTTAGATACATCTCCCCCAAATTACTCCCAGTGCTCCCTCCCCCCTTAAATTTCAGCTGAAGTTCTGCTGACATCGCTGTCACAGGGCCTTGATTGCTGGGACACAGAAAAGAAAGGAATGCTAGTTGAGAATGCAACAAATGACAAGTGCAAAGAATTCAGAGAGCTAAAACTTCCTAAAAACTTCAGATGGTAACATGCAGAGGAAACATTTTTAAATCATAAAGATTTTTTTTTAAA
>NW_008657231.1:796-22552 GCF_000695815.1 Acanthisitta chloris | reverse complement strand
TCATTTAGAAAATTTTTGCATCAATTCTTTTACCTGTCTTCTTTTTTATCCTCAAGTTTTAAATTCAGTTAACCCTACAGACATAACATTTCTGGGAACCCCCAAACCTCCTCAAATCACTGCTAACTTTGAAATGTTTTGTGCCAAAGAACTAAAGTTTTCACAGCTATTCCATCTGCTGCAAACTGGAGAGAGCCAAGTATAGTTAAACAAAAAAAATCAACACCAAACAAAACACAAAGCTAAAACCAGTATGATTCCTTTATTTCCCAGCCATATTCATAAACATAAATATATCTAAAATGGAACACACATATTTAGGTTTATACTGAGTTGAAATCTTTACCTCAAAATTATTTTCAAGTGAACTCTATAGAGAAAGAGCATTTGTACACTGGCAGGCTAGAGAGCAGTGTTTTCATGGAGACAATAACTGCAGTAATTTATACTTGAGTTTTGTCAAACTGGCAAATGTTTCCTGCATGAGCCTTTCTCCAGTGCAGTTGCATGACCAAGAGAACATATACCTTCTTGAGCTAACAGTCAAATCCCATGGCTTTATTCCAAGGTTGCCTCTCAGTTCCTTAATAAAAATGTCTATGTTAGATCAGTTCTACAATTGCTGCATATTCTCGGTGCCAAGTTTGGAAGCTTTCAAGCATCACAAAGCCATTAGGAATTATTTCAGTATAAAAATGACCTTTCAAAACCTTGCTGTCCACTAGCATGAGGTTCAGAGAACAGTTATGCAGACACATGAATGGATTTGGTTTTCCTCTTTTCACATGGAAACTAATTTTTTTGCATTTTTTACCCCAAAGCTTGTAAAAAGTAAGATTGCATCCAAGAGGTTAAAATGGTCCTCTGGGATAATGAACCTGGGGATAAGGTAGGTTTTCCCCTAAGTCACACTGTGTCTCTGGTGCAGCTTTGCACTGTATTCAGAGAATTTTCTAGGCATGTAATTGTGAAGTAAATAAACATTAGTTAAATAGTGGGAACCTGGGTCCAAAATTCAATCAGCAGAGACAAGTAGGATCCCTTCAACTGTGGGGTTGGAAGGTATAATTATGGGTGCACAAAGCAGACAGTGCACATATCCTCCCTTTTTATTTCTGCATCCCTCCATAACATACACAAACACAGCTGAAATAAAACAGGCACGATGAAGAGTGATGAGAAACGACATGAAATACTGCCTTGAAAATCCACTTTATTCAACTGGAAACAAAACATTTTAAAAGGTGATAATGCTCTAAAAGCTATTTAACTCACCAGCCAAATCAAACTGACCAAGATCTAATTTATTCCTTGTCTTGTTTAGCAGATGCTTAAAAGATCAATATAGTTGTCTCTGTAGATCGACATGAAATATTAACCAGTCTGAGTGTTCTGAAGCTTTTTACAACATATTCAGCCTCATTAAACATTAAGCAGCCTTGAAATATAAATATAAAATAACTATCAGCTTCCTATCCTTCAGACACAGAACAAAGGTAACTCAAATGTGGGAAGCAGGAGGAAAAAAATATTAAATGAACTGGGAATTCACAGAGAAGTTAACTTAGGAAAGCTGTCAGTATAAATTGACTCAATCAGACACACTTTACCATAAGGAAAGAAAATATTGAAGTATCAGAAGAATATTTGCTAAGGACTGAAACTCTACTGTGACATTTATAGCATGCAAAATTACCAAAAATATGCCTCTGACCACAAATATACTAATCTGGGGCTCAGTCCTCATTGACACTGCAGTTCCTTTCACCCCTCGTGTTTGCTGTACCTATCCCCAGGTTTGGTGAGAATGGAGCTCTCTTCTCTTTTCTCTGCTTTTCATTACTGTCTGGGATGTTCAAAATATCTGGGCAATACAGCAGAAAGGAGTTTCAGGTTCACTAAAGGGAAATGTCAGCTTTGCAAATCACTGAAAGTAACCGGACACGACCTGTCAAAATAAGTCAGCGAACAGTGTGGTTATTGTCAGGACGTAACTCAAGCCTGCAATCCCAGATGTGGTTGAAGGTTAGAGACAACACAGCAAGGCAGCTCTGCTCTGGTGTACACCCCAACTAATTTAGCTAAAAATGCTGCTTAATTTCAATATAGGCAGTGTGTTTAATACCTTTTTCTCCCATTTAGCTGCTTGATTTATTCTCACTGCAGGCTGAGAGTGGAGGAGAAAATTCAGCCTCTCACAGCCTTTCCCACTGCTGAGGGTTTACAGAGGAGCTTTTCATGCAGCTTTCTTACTGCTGCTACTTGTCTAATATTGATAGCAGACCAGATTGTACCAGTGCTACAATTCATTACAGCCACATTCTCTCCATTTGGCAAGATGGTAACAGCAAGAAGTGAAACTGTGTGGGATTCATTGCCCTGCACAGATACAAGATATCATAAACAGTATGTGGAGCTATTAAGTTAGAACTATCAAATTCTCTTCTACAACACAATGGTAGGAATGCCATCAATCAGTCATTGCTAAAAACCACAAGGAGTTGAGAATGAAATCAAGAAACTAATTTGGTACACCTAGAGGCAAAAAAAAAAAAAAAGGCAAAGAAAGCAAGATAGCAGTGGGCTCACATAAAGAATAACTGTATCAGACACATTAAGAAGTGATATTCAGATTGCATTTGACATTGGGCTATTTTTGCTGCACTCTCAGAATAGAACTGAAAAGATACTTTTTCATTCCACTGCATTACACCAGATTTTTGTACTTTCTCTACCTGTGTGCTATGCTGTTAACAAGTAGTGACTTGAACAGCATCAAATCAAATGGTTTACACTTACTTGCATGCTAAATTTTCAGGTGTGCTTTGTAGACAGGGTTACACCATCTCCAAATACACATTTTAAAATTAAATTTAAAATGATGCTTCATGGAAACAGTCACAGAGATTTTGAGCCAAGCCTTGCACCTTCCAGTTTAGTCAAACTGCAGGTCCTGCAGGTTGTTTGGAAAGAAAAATAATCTGACAGTAGCATTAAACATCTCTCTGATAGCATGGTACAACATAGAGGAATCAAGCAAGACAGTTTTCTTGCTGTGATTGTCACAGCTCTTTTATCCAAAAATCCTCTTTTCTCAAGGGTGTGCTCATTCATGTGTCATCCTTGTATCTCACTCAGCTTCTGGCAGATAGGAAACAAGCCAAACACTGGAGTTAGAAGGTCACCTAAGTGTTATGAAATTGGCATTGAGGCTTAGGGTAGAACAAGCAGGCACAAAGATGGGTATAGATAGACAGAAAGAGTACTACAAAGGGAGAGGAATTTTCCCTGTCCAACTGCTCTCCAATCAAACCTGGAAAATCAGCCTTTGCACAGATGAAATCTTCACTTTTTGTGCTCTTCACTCCTTGTAAATCTTAGCAACATGACAAACAAAATGAATGGCAAATTTACTGTAAATCATCAAGGTTGGAGGAGACCTCTAAGATCATCAAGTTCAACCATTAACCTGTCACTGCTGGAACCCCTAAACCAGATCCAGACACCTCTTAAACACTTTGCAGGGATGGTGACTTTACCATCTCCCTGGGCAATATCCCAGTCCCTCAACACCCTGACAGGGAAAACATTTTTCCTAACATCTAATCTGAATCTCAAATGGCTGCTCAGGCAAAGCACAATGGTTTGCTTTGATCATGCTGCACTTGTGCTTCTCTTACACAGCCATCCAAACCCAGTTTCTGGAATAGTCTTTGAATCCTTGCAGGTTCTTTTCATACAAGACTTCTCCTGTCCATCCACATAGCTAAACCTTTTAACCAGGCACTCCCTCGTTACTCATAACTTTATTACTACAATATTTGTTTCCTGTCAACAAATTTGCCCCTGCATATGTGCAGCTCCAAGTGAGACTGCAAAGCAGAGCCAACTAGTCCATCAAACTCCCTCTTGTCCATCAAACTCCAAGGGACTCACATTCACTTTCAAAACTCTTCACAGCTTACAGTCCCCAATATCTCTGATCTCTCAACCCACTCCTGAAAGATTTATTCCTATGGTTCACCTACAACAGGCAGTTAATGTTTTAAAGGCCAAATAGAAGCCAAAATTGGTGTGCATGCTCCCATGCTGTTCCTCCTATTTAAGAGGGTTTTCTATATTTCTAGTTAGCTCCCAATGCCCTCCCAATGCTCTCCTCAGCCACATCTTGTCAAAACTGCCAACCAGGACATTACTGTGTTTTCTCTGTCAGCAAGACAAAACAGAGGGAAAAAAGGAAAACTCCAATGGATCAACTGACATTTCAGAGAGTGGGAAGAAGAAACTTCTTAGGGCTCCCACCAGTCCCATCCTGGGTGTTGAACTCAGCCTCATTCCTCTTTTTGCCTTCATTCCTGTGCTTTCCCTTTTCTTGTGCTGTAAATTCTTCAGCCCTGTCTTTTGGTTCAGCACTGCTACAGTGGTTAGGGCAGTGAAAATGTGCCTCATGACTTGGATTCCTAAGAATTATAGTAATAAAACAACCCCAGTTTTAACTTTATTTGACTAAAATTCATACCTCAGAACCACTAAAGCATGAAGAAATACCATTCGAGGGAGAGAGAAAATAATCACCCAGACCAGAATGGTACACCACAAATGCATCAACCCTCAGCTCCTGTTAATTGGTATGGCTCTAAAAATTAGATTTTCTCTCTCTCTTTCAATGTACCTATGCTCATTTACATCCACAGGCATCATTTAAAATAAATTTAAAATAAATTTGTCAGTAAACAATCCTCCTGAGAAAAAAAGGAACCCTGAATGAAGCAGCTCTGCACAGGTTTTTTTGCTGCTGTAGAGGACATGTAACGGATGTGTGTGCAGCAGCAGATGAAAGACAGATGAGGAAGCAAATTATTCAGCTGTTTGGATTAAAACAGAATAAAAACGTTAACATATATGCAAATTTCTTTCACTGAAAGCAATAAAGGTATCTTGGTGCTGCTGTAGCTTTCCATTGTCTCTAGAAGAATTGAAAACCTCTTTAGGATCAAGACAAAGCAAGGCACACACATATCAGCGGGCAGTGAGAATGCCATCAAAACATGTCAGTAGGAATATGTGCTGGGTTTGACTGGGATAGAGAGATTTTTCCCATGGTAGCTGGCACAGGGCTGTGTTTTGGATTTATGCTGGAAACAATGCTGATAGATCAGGGATGTTTGTGTTACAGCACTTATAGTGTCACAGCCTTTTCTGCCTCTCACCCCATCCCACCAGGGAGGGGCTGGGGGTGCATGAGGAATTGGGAGGGGAGACAGCCAGGAGGGCTGACCCCAAGGCAGTTCCCTACCATGCAGCACCATGTTCAGTGTATAGAGCTGGGGGAAGACAGAGGAAGAGGAGGACTCTGAGTGATGGCATTTGATACATGGGATGGGGCCCTGCTTTCCTGGGCATGGCTGAACACCTGCCTGCCCATGGGATGTGGGGAATGAATTCCTTGGTTTGCTTTCCTTTCACCATCCCTGGAGGGTTTCAAGCTGAGACTGGATGTGGCACTTAGTGCCATGGGCTAGTAACCATGGGAGGGTTGGACTGGGTGATCTTTGAGATCTTTTCCAACCTGGTTGATTCTATGATTCTATGTGGATGGCTTTTGCTTTTGCTATTAAGCTGTCCTTATCCCAACCAATGAGTTTTCTCACTGTTTCTCTTCTGACTCTCTCTCCCATCCCACAGTTTGGGGGAGTGAGTGGACAGCTCTGTGGGACTCAGTTGCTGACACAATGAGAGCTCTTTGGGACACCCTAATAGAAATCTGTGACCTACTCATAAGCCTTTGAAACTCTATTTACTGAAAGTCACTAAAAAAAATGAGCTGCTGGAGCAGACCTTCTAATAGAACTAAGTTTTCCCTTTAGGAGTTAAATTACTATTAGACTATTATAACTGGCAACAAACACACACAGAGCATAGATGAACTACCAGCAGGAAAATCACTTGATCACCTATATTCTCAAAACATCTGATATTCCTTAGTAAGTTTGTTTTCAGAAAGCATCATGCTAGATTTACAAACAGGCTGGAAGAAACTAATTAGAACTAACTATTGTTGAGAAATGCTAATGTGGAGTGGAAGGCATTTAAAGAACAGAAACAGAGTTTAAAATATAAGTTCATTCCAGTAAATCAGTGTCAAAATGACAAGAGAAGCCAACATGGCTCAAGACAGATATAGGGAACAACATATAAGACAACCAAAAAAGCTTTTGAGCCCATCCATAGAATATCAGAAGTGAAAGATTTGATTAAGCCTTAAAAGAAAAAGGCTAAACCAAATGAAACAGAACCAAAAGTGAATCATACAGTCAAAATCTCTCAGTCTGAGGGCTTTTTTCCTGGTTTGGTTTTTTTAACATTTTGTTTATAAATAAAGACAAAACCAAAGAGTTAAGAATTCATTTTCCAGAATGTGAGTGAAAAAGATCAAACTAAAATGCAATGACTACTTGGAATATTTAAAGAATTAACTTGCAACTATTCCAAGATATTACAGTATCTGATGTAACATACTTGACTATTCCAATATGGGGATTTTAAGGCTTTTTCCAACCTTTACTGCTCTCTTGTATCAATGCAAATTATGCACTGGTAGCACCAAGAGAAACAATTTAAAATTACCATCACACTGAATGACCTGTAGATCTCAATCTTCCCTGCAAGGCTTCCCAAAACTTTATCTTGACAGGTAAACCAGAGCTATATCCTAAAAGACTTTACTTCTCCATCTGAGCTTTCTAACTTTGATTAGACAACTAAACTAAGGACACAAGCACCAAATTGGTATATCCTGACATAACCAGTCAAAAGAATTTACTGCTTGATCCACTGCTTGTATGACCTATGCCAGGTTTTCCCTGGTACAACATATTTCCTCTATCAGCTCAGTGGCAGCCCATGCACAGGAGCAAATTAGTGACTTACACTCCTTTCTCCTCTTGCAAAAGGATGCACAGCTGCTATAACTGAGTCCTAAAAAAGGCCACAGACTAGACATCAGATATCCAAGAGAGAAAAAACAAAAAGAGTGGGAACAGAAATTGAGAGAAGTCTTCACTGATACTTTATGAGTTCATGTAGTTCAAAAGAGATCCCTGAAGACAAGAGACCATCATAATGCCATTAGTTAAGGGAAAGCCTAGGGAAACTGAAAACAAAGCTTCAAAATCATTTTAGAAAGCCAAGTGAGGGAAACACTTTAAACCAGCACACTAGTGCTTCAATTAAGGGTTTCAGAGCTGCCTGTAGGAGAAAATCTCAAAGGATATGACTACTAGGATAGACAAAGGGAGGCAATGGGAACCTGATGTGGAGACGTTCAGAACCATTTCCCCAAGTTTCATATTGGAAGCTAAATGCATTAAAAAATTTAGAACAGCAAATGTATTCCAGAAATGTGGACAAAGTGCATTCAATAAGCTATTCAATCATGTATTGGGATGAGCTGTGGGGTAGGAGCTCTAATCCTACAAACAGAAATAGCACTGAAAAGCAAAGCAAAGGAAGCCTTGGTTAAGATGGTGGGCAGAGGGGAGAACAGATAATTTACTTATCAATACAATAATTTGGACCTTTGTTAAAGAGAAGATGTGAGTCTTCTTGGGAAGAACTTTGTGAGTTGTTCTGTCAAAGAATCCAGAGTGAAGAGAAAAAGGCAGAGAAAAAAATCATAAGGAAATCTGTTTTAAATTATTAATGAAGAATTACACTTGGACTGACCAAGTGCTTTCCAAGACAAAGAACACTACTCAGTGTAAATAATATAGTGCAATTAGTACATTTTTACCTAAAAATAATGTCTTTTAACAATGATAGCAGGGTTGTTTTGGTTTGGCTTCTTTTTTGGGTAGAGGGCAGTGGTGCAGGTGATTCTGGAATTGAACACTAAACCAGGGGACAGAATTAAAAAGATGAGCAAACTTTATCCTTTCTTTTCCAAAAGAGGTTTCATTTCCCCTAGAAGCACAAACTGTACACAGGTATTTTCCATCCACTGATTTGTGTGCATTTACTTCAAGGGAGCTTCATCCACGCAGCAAGAGGAAAAGAATATAAATCAGTGCAACAGTACCATCTCAGCACCTAATTATTCTCCATGGTCACAGCTGTATGGTCTTCATTTAAAATTAGGTTTGCATTTGCTATTGCCTCCTTCATAGGGAATGGGAGATTTCCACCGTAACTTTAGCTCTAGCTGCAGCCTCTTGCTTTTAGCTTGGAGGAATGCAGTTTGATTTCCCATGTGTTAAGCAAATATCAGAGGTCACACAAAGACAGAATATATGATCCTATAGGAGCATAAAACCTGGGGAGGAGGGAGGAGGGAATAAACAACAGCTAACACTACCATCAAGAGCAAATCAAAGCAAGCTATTTAATGGGGTTTAAAAATCCTGACTGCCAAAACTAGCTTCACCCTGCATCAAGCGAACTGAAATAAATATTTAAAGGTGCACTGCTCAGCTGTTTTCTCAAAATAAACCCATAATAGACTTTTTCCCAAAGAATGGCTTCCAAAGAAGATGACAACAACGTTCTAAAACAGCTAAAAATTCCATAAGATCAGCACAGTTTGATTGACTTGCAACTGTAGCAGAACAATATAACACAAAACAATCCCCACACCTTATCTCCTCTGCCTCTTGGTTTTGGAGTCATGTTCATCAAAGGAGTCCACCAGTTGGCCTTGTGTTGGCAGAGGTAGGAGGATGAGGAACAGCAGAGGATGGTGCTGTGAATTTTCCCCTGGTTGGGATGGTTATCTGACACTCTCCTTGGTCTTTGGCAGTGCCTACAGCCTGCAAAATAATGGCCTTAACAGCTTCTTAGGCCACTCACTGTTATAATCTGTATAATAAGTATTAGTTTAGCTTTTCGTATGGAAAGTTAATCCCCTAATAACATTTCAAATTACTGAACAGTGTTTGGAAAAAAATCATAGCTCCCATTCAGAAACCTGTGCTACAATCAGCTACACAAGATATACAGCATTCTGTAATTAGTGCACACCTTTCAGACTTGGCTAATTACCTCTTATGAATTAAAAAATGTTCCCCCCTCCCCCGCCACCATACTTGAGAGAAGGAAAAAATAAATGTAGAAGAAAAGATAAGCTCTATACTTCTAAGGTAGCTGAAAATTTAGTAAGATAGTGTCACTGATGTGGTTATTTCCAGGTGAACATCAGGTTATTCAACCTAGGTGAATTTAATGATTCTGGACAGGTCGTGCAATGAGATTTCCTATAAATCACTTATAATTGCAAACATAAAAATTAAAAATCAGTCTGAAGAGAGAGATAACACAGTGTTAATGATGGAGAGCAGTAATCTACAGATAGTGGTGCTGCCGTTTTAATTGAGGCCATTCTGATGAGAAGCTGCTCAACCTCACAGGGACAGCACTAAGATGAAGAGCTCAGGGTCTATAACCTGCCAGGGCTTTTAAATGACTGCATGTGATTAACAAACATGTTTTCAATATGCTGACATCAAAACTTCAGAGCTTTTCCTTCCTAATACAATGTTTTCTACATGTCTCAGAAAGACCAAGCTCAACTTCTCCCCAGTATCCATTACCCCCGTGCTCAGCCATGGGTTGGGAGATTTACTTGTGCCAGATTCCCAAGTTGGACTCCAAATTCCCTTTGTAGAATCCACCTTTTTTATATCTGAGTGCTGATCAGCTCAACAACCCCATGACCTACTCGTAAAAGCAGTTGGAACAACCTGGATCAGTGGGACACTTGTTCCCCAGCTCAACAGCAGTGCTGAAGTCTCCAGTTGAGTTGATGGAGAGTGTCCTGTCCTGTGACACAGCCTGAGGGGTGACACCACCTCTGCCTGACCTTCCCATTCTTTCCAGCACAAAGGCCTATCCTGTTTGTAGCTGTTAAAACACAAGAGTTGGCACAACACCCAGCCCTGCCCTGCAGCTTTCCAATCCTCCTGGAAGTAGTGGTAGGAGTCCTCCTGGGAGCAATCCTCACTGTACAACCCATGCAGGGCAAGTACAACAAACAGCAGAAGCACAACTGGCACCAGACTGGTTCCAGACCAGTCCCAAGGGCACTGTTAGTTCCTAGAACAGCAACTGGAAAATATGGGTGTTCTGTTCACACTGAAAAAGGGAGAGTGATGGGGTGGTGTCCTCCTCACCTTACCTACCAAGAGCCCAAAGCAAAGGGCTACACAAGCAGCAAGAGGAGTGTACATGTCCTCTGACCTGGTGTAAACATGTTTCATCACCTTCTAGCAGGAAACCCATTCTTACTCATGGATCTCATCTAACGAAGAAATCCTGCACTTTTGGAAATGTCCATTTTTAATTTATTCCCTCTTTGAGTTTTTAAAAGGTCTATTTTAGATCAAAGCTTTTGAGCTGTGTCAAAAGGGAACACTGAAAGCCACAGCACAGACTTTCAGAATTAAGGATTACTTGAGTTTAAATCTAGGAGCCAAACTCATCTACGTTGTCCTGTATGAAGTTTGGAGCCAAGATGAAGCTCAGGCTTTTTCTGGTCATACATTAGATAAGATTGAACATTTCAAACATTAGCCATTTTTATCAGATTTTGGCTCCAGATGAAAGAAACCTTGCAGGTCCAATCATACAGTCAAATGACTAACTGCCACCCTTTGTGCCTGTTAATTATTTCTGGCCACAGCATTCTGTGCATAATGGAACCTGGACACAACATGATGGCTTTACTTTATTCCCCTCCCCCTTCTTTTTTTCTTTTTTTCCATTTGGCTTCTAGGTCAACATTTTGAGAAGTCAATATTTGCTTTGCTGAAAGGAAAGGGATAATCAACCTGGAACACCTTTGGTTGTTTCGTATAGGTATTTGCAGCTCCCAATGACTTTTAGCTAGAAATGGGACAGCAAACATAATTACAAAATCAGGCCCAAACTGCTTCAAAATTAATCACTTCAAAAATCCAGAAACCATTAAACAAATATGGACATGATGTTGGGGGCAGGGATAGGGAGGGAAGGAGTTTCATCCCTGGGAAAAAACCCACACAAACTCCCTGTCCCAAGCCATTATATTTTATTTTATTTTTTTTTTATTTCTTCCTACTTGTCATGGGACAGAGGTATTGAAATCTTTCTATGGTATCACATTAATATAAAATCATTCTGCCTTTTTTCTTATGTGATAGTGAAGTGTAGTCACGTTAGCACATTTCATTGTAAGTTAGTAAAAATGAACGTTAATATGACCTGATACTAATCCACCATGACAGAAAATTCCTAATACGATAAAACTTTCATATCGTATTAGTAGAAAAAAGTCAGTTCCTGCCTGTTCCAGGTCACTTTCAATGTTGCCTTTGAGCATAAAGTAATGACAAGCATTTGTCCATCTGCAAAAAGGGTCTATGGCACTGTTCGATGGCAAAATACAATTATATTCAAATGTGGGGTTTTTTTTTCAAAAAATCTGTGTGACTCAGCCCTTTGCAGGAGAGCCCTCAAATACCTCATATATATCAGCCTTCAGTTCTAGGCTTTAATTCTGAGATGCTGAGAGTGCCTGTTGTAATGAAGAGCAATCACTTTTTACATGGTTGTTCCTTGGTATTGAAACTCTGACAGCTGAAAAATTAAATATTCAGCCCAATATGATTTCTCTCTTCATTGTCATGACCAGCCTTTGTAAGGAAACAGCCAGCCATGTGCAGCATGGTCAGGGATTCCCTCAGAGTCAGGTAGACCAATACCTTTCCTTTTTTCCCCTGCAAGAACTCAGTAGAGGTCTGGAAGAAGCAGAGCCAAGTGGCTCCAGAGCAGCTTTCAATGGAGCAGCTCATGGAAGCTTTGTAGGCCAACCACCATCCCAGTTACAACTGGCCAGTTTGACCATGACCATCAGGTCTTCAAGTTGTCTGACCATGACCATCAGGTCTTCAAGTTGTCTCTCTTACACCACAGTTTACAAAACCTTAAAGTCTGATCCTATATGTTTGTCATCTCTGGGCTGTCTTTGCTTGTTTGGACCAGGATTTAAAGATCATCCTTTCTGTAATACCAAAGTTGTAAATCTAAGCTAAAATATCTAAAGAAGATATCACATGTAAATAAGAAAGTGCTTTTCAGGACTTGGGCATTTTCCAGACACTTATAAAAGATTTGAGAGATATTACAAAGGTTGGCAAAATCTCTGGTCAAGCTGGGTCTAAATGATAATTAAATCCATTTCCTTTGTCCCAGGTGACCCAAGGGAGTATCACTTGGGTCATTCTGTCACCTGGTGTAAACTAGAGGAGCTCAATTTAAATCCAGATGTCTATGCCAATTCCCAACAAACTAAGGTCTGGTTTTCTTGGTGTAGTCACTTTTCCATTGCACTCTCATTACCCTGCACTGTCAGAACTGTATGACCAGGTAACCCTAAGAGCTGCAAATCCTGAACTTCCTTGCACAGGCTGCACGATTTAAGCTACCATTAGAGAGAATTTAACTTCTCAACACAAACATTTGCTTTTATCAAATGAAATCCATCCAAGCAACAACAAAACTGACTTGTTTTACTTTCCCTCCAGGAAATGAGAGGAACAAAGGGTTTCATTTGAACTGCAGCAGAACAGTACTAAGACTGATCACACAATGGATCAGCTTAGTCTACAGAACACCTCACAAGTCAAACTGTGTAACACATCAGTTTGTTCTGCAGATTTGATTATTGGATACAATTCTGGGTTGAAGACACTAAAAAAGCCCCAAAACTTATGAATAACTTCACTGCTGTACCTTAAGAGGTAAAAGAGGGAGAGGAACAAAAAAGTGGTTCTGGTGGGGAGCAGCCAGGTTACTACAACCAAGAAAAAGAGCAAAAAAAGAGAGTAATTTTCAGTGTTATTATTGCCTGTGCAACATTACAAGTGCAAAATGTAATTACCTTAATGCTATTTTTGATATCATATCAGCAAATTACACTGAGTCCCTACTGTGACACTTATATCAGGGTAAGAATTATCCTGTTGTGAGTGTCGATCCCAGGGGAAAATGAGGCAGCATAAATGGCTGTGATTCTTGAGCAATTAGCTGCTCCAAGCTGCAGATACTCTTATTTAAAAGATACTTATGGAATGTTTAACCTGTAACCATCTTGAACATTTACCTCCTATTTGTTTTTGCAGTAATTAAGCCTCCAGGGGATCACCCTATGTAACAAGCATTTCTTCCTTATTTTGCCACCCATTTTTCTTTCTAATCATGAGAAAATCCCTCTCTGCTATTAAGATACACACCGTGAAATTTGGAATTGTTTGTAATAACTATGTCTTTCCATTAGTACTAATACCCTAATGCCACAGGACAACCATGTAATGTGCTGAGGGATTATATAACTTCACGTCGAGCAAGAAGAAATTACAAGTTTCACACACCTTTGGGAGTCAGTTTTTCCTCTTCTCAAAATTCTTTAAGAATTATTGAGGGAAGAAAGAAATATTGATCACTGCAGCTGATTTCAGATCTTAAGCATTTACTCTAGAGTCAGAGACATTGGCCTGAAAGAGTCAAAAAGTACAGACAACTGCACCTTAACACGTGAGGATAAAAGGCACAGGATCCAAACCAGCTCTGCACTAGGCATCAAAAGTATACACAGCTCTTCAAGGGAACTTCATCCACACAGCAAGAGAAAAAGAATATAAATCAGTGCAACAGTACCATCTCAGCACCTAATTATTCAACAATATCAGAGAAGGACTACAGGAACAGAGATTCTGTTTCCATATTTGATGTTGACGTAGGTTGATTGCAAAGGGATGGTTAAAACCACTTCATTAGAAACCACACATGGGAGTTCTTGGCAAAAGAACAACACATGTATTTGTTCAGATTCCCAATCCCCAGTCTGGCACTGGTGCAAAACCATTTTGGAGGCAGAGGGAAAGGAAATCAGGAGAGGATATTTGTGCTGACCACAACAATGCATTTGATTTGGTGTTTGTCACAGGGGCAGAATATTGGATGCACTGTTCCCATTCTCACTGGTTACCTGGGGATCCCACAGGGATTGCACTGTTTCCACTCCTCCATACATACACACTGTGCAGTGGCTCCCATCTCTGAGCCACACTCCAGGTTCTTCATGCCAGGAAATGCTAAAACAATTCCAGTCTAATTCCTGCAGAAGACAATGAGTGTAATGTCTCAAGTAATGTGGATTTTTTCCCCCTGCAAACAAGACTCAAAAAAAAGATGTGCATGATAGTAAGAAACCTGTTTAATAAGAACAATTTCTTCCATTTAAAGGCTTACAGAGGTTTTCTATTCTCTACAGTTGCCTTACACTATGCTGAGAAAGTATTATTTTCTCTAAGTAACAAGCATAAGAGCAGCAAGATGTAAAGCAATTTATTGAGGAGAGCTGCTAGCTGGTCTAAGCCGAAAGCTCAGGAATTCCTGGATGCTATTACCCACTTCTCTCCATAATCTGATGCTGCCTCTGCTGCAATAATCTCCCAGCAGTGTTTGTATTAATCACTTGCTCTGCTGCAGCATCCAAGCAGCTCAGTCAGGCCTGGCACAGCAGTTCATGTGCACACACAGAAAGAAAGAGTATCAACATTAGGAATATCTTAGGCAATAAAACAACTTTTTTTTCCTGTTTGAAATGAAAAAAACAACAAAAGGAGAGAAAGGGCAAAAAACTAAAGTGCAAAGTGAACAGCACATGGCAAGCCTGTCTGGAACTTCCACCCTGTGATACAGCACAAAGCACAATAAATACTGCTATGGTACTAATATAAACTGATTTTTGGAAACTTTTATAATTTAAAATGCTTCCCTTCCTCTTTTTTTTTTTTTTTGGTGTGTGTGTGCAATACAAAGTAATTTTTACTTCATTACAGGCAAAGTAGGATGAAAACCATCTGCATATTCTGTTTTGTATCAGTATTTTTATTGTTTCCTGGCAGGGCCATTCTTTTTATTTTCTTTTCAGAAGATTTCATTAGAAGAACTTAACTTTTATGACAGAATATCTTTATATATATCTATTTCCAGATCAGTTTGCAAGATTAGTGTTCATAAAGTATTCTTTGCCTTTTTTTTCCTGATAAATTAGTCAGGACAACCACAAGGTTTTGCTTTTGGACTCTGCCAGGTTCACACTGAAAATTAAAGCTAGGTCGATGCTATGTGTGACAGGTTGTACTGGGTTTGGCTGGGGGAGAGTTAAGTTTCTTTCCAGTAACTGTTATGGAGTTGTGTTTTGGATTTGTGCTGAACACAGAGATGTTTTCAGTGCTGCTGAGCAGTGCATAGAGTCAGGACCTTTTCTGCCTCTCACCCCAACCCAGCAGGGCACGAGGAATTGGGAGGGGACACAGCCCAAGAGACCCAAGGAATTCCAGCCTATATGGTGTCATGCTCAGCATGGAAAGCTGGGGGAAGGAGGAGAAAGGGGAGATGCTCTGGTGATGTTGGTGATGGTGTTTGCCTTCACAAGGAAGGTCACACGTGATGGAGCCTTATGATGAACACGTGATGAATTCCTTGTTCCAATTTGCTGTGCTCATTAAATGGTCTTTGACACAATCCATGAGTTTTTTCATGTTTACTCTTCTGAGTTGCTCCCCCATCTTACCTTGGGGGAGTGAGTGAGTGGCTGGTGTGGGTTTGGTTGCTGTCTGGGGCTGACAGATAAATATCAACATTATCTACTGTCAGCAGAACTCCAAGGTGGCATCTGTGAACATTCATATGAGGAGAATGAAGAAGAATGAAGGTCCTCTATGACAGCATTATACAAAGAGAATATAGCTGGGATATATGTTGTCAGCAGCCACATTTCCCTCCTCCTGGCTAGGCAGCCCTGGGAGCAGAAGACTCTCAGTCACTCCTTGATTGTCAAATATCAAGTTTGGTTATTGAATTAAGTTTCATGTTGCAATTGAAATGGTAGATAAGTCTCCAAACGAAACACTAGGAAATGAGCCAGTTGTCAAGTGTGACACCATTTAGGAATGGAAGCAGGGAGTGAGGATGGGAGAAGAGCAGCACAGAAAGATGTGTTGGCAGAAAAAGGCACCTCCTCCATTCCAAGGTGGTGAACTCAGCAGATGGGAGGAGCAGGTGGGTGCCACGGATACAGACTTGGAGAGGTTGGAAAACTGTCCTCTCCAAGTTTCTGTATGATGATGTGTTCCTTTAAAGATCAGCAGGGATACCTGACTCTAACACCCCACAACTGAGAAACAGCCCAGGCAAAACTAACAGCAGCCAAAAAGTGAAAATGCAGTGACCAAACATTACAGTTGTGCCACAAAGATGGAAATCTCTAGCAGCATTACAGAAGTGGGAGCCAGGATGTGCACAGTAATAAGGGGAAAAGAACTACTGGAATATAAAATAATTCAATTACAAGATGTGGCCTAAGGTAAAACATACACAGCTGATGTTTTTTAAAAAAAATGCAAAGTAACTCTGTTCACTGAACCCAATGTTAGTCATGGAAAGCTAACAGGAGTATGGCAAATAACAGGTTAATTTTCAAAAAAATCTAATATTTTTCTGGCAACAGAAACCACCACCAAAAAACCAAACAAAAACATTTCTACCTGGAAAAATCCTTTACGTCTGTATCAACAGCCATGGGGAGCTGCCCAGATAGGAAGGTCTGGGATTTTGGGGCATTGTAGATTTTCATATGCAACTTGCCAAGGTTGGGAGTCAGAAGTAAAATCCTTGATCTAAGAGGTCTTGCTGTCATTTTCTGCATGGATCTGAAAGAATTCACATGTCATGTTAAAGCCACAGCTAGATCCAAGCATTCAAACCTAACCCAAGGCTCAGCTCCTCATTTCTCTGTATCACACACATTGCTGTGCCAGAACTGGGGAAAAGGTACACAAAAAGTTCCAAATCTGCCTCTGACACACACTCAGGACCAACTTACTCAGCCACAGAGCTCAGCCCAGAACTGACAGATATTCTGACCCAAACTGAGCAGAGTTCACTGAGCAGGATTCTGCCTGGCAGTGTCCCTTGTCAGGCTTCATTCTGCTTTCACCCCTTTCTGGGACATTTCAGAGTTGCAGGGAATTCCCTTCAGCAGCAGCTGGCGAGAAGCTCTTCCTCCCGACACCCTGAGGAACAGGGGCCAAATTGGCTGCGTTTCACAGCTGAAAAAAGAAATAGCCCTTGGAGCAGATGGCAGGCAGCAAAGAGTGGTGTTGGAAACAATCTTTCAAGGCAATTTAATCCAAAAATCACAATTCACACAGCTTTCAAGCGAGGCCGCAGCTACCTGAGAAAGCCTCAACCTCCTAGCAAAGAATTTTCTTATCCTTAAACAAAATAATGGGAGATATGTAGTATCTATGGTTATTAAGAGCAAGGGTACATCAATACAGATTAGTGCTTGGGTACCACCAGCACAGATGCCACAGAAAGAGATAACCACACACCACCATTGCATTTTTCCTCTCTCTATGAGTATCAGAAGCAGCAGCCAGACTGATCTTCATCTACAGTATAAAACTTGGAGCAAAAAAAATATGTTCATTGAGATCTGAGAACACACATTTTGCCACAGGACTCAAAGCATCACATCCTCCTTGATGGCCATAACTCACTCCAGACTACAACATTTTGTGTCAAACAGTATATATGGTAATATAACTATAATAACAGGTACTAAACTGATTAATTTCACACGATGCTAAATTTGTTTATTCTGATATTCCAATATAAGAGCGGAAACTAATGGTATTCAAAGACTCCTGCCCAGTTTTACTCAACATAGCTCATGCTGTTCTCTGTTAAATATCATCATCATCACTGTGTCCCCTTGCCCATTCTGCCAATTAAAATCACCCCAAAAGTACAACATCAAAAAGATTATCTTCCCTTTAAGCTGACCTTTAAAACTGAAGTTTACAATGCCCTGGTAAGAACTTAACATCTTAATTTACATAATTTTCTTCTAAATTACAAGTCATGTTTGATCAGAACAGAGTAAGCCAGAGGACATGAACAAGCTTTGAGCCAGCAGCAAAACATTCAAACCCCAATGGGCTTAAAAGTTCTCACGGACAGGTTATACAATACAAGAAAACAAGAAAAAACTAAAAAGTCATCTGCTATTGAGTTAAACATTCCCTCTTACCCCTGGGGGTTCCCAATCATATTCTGCTCCTTCTCAGCATTTTAAAGGATTACCCAAATAAGATGGAAAATAAAAGTTAACAAGTGTTGAATTGCTAGGATTGTTTGTAGCCATCTGGAATGATAGAGAAGAACAACTTCTTGAATTAAGAAAGGTTGTTTCCTTCACTTGCTGCGTGGAAGAACATAAGAACTGAAAGTTGTTGAGTCCACTTCTAGCCCCAGCAGCATCACAGAAAATTAACATCAATCCAGAAGGAACAGAATGATGACAACTAGATTCAAAGTGCTCTGGCTAGAGGAAAGTTTCCCTCAACATGTGTTAACACCCAGCATCCATCAAATATATTATTGTTCCTTGACAAACGTGTGAAAATACAGAGTGGGGCCCCAGAATAGTCCAAATCTGGAAAGGATCTCATGCATTAACACAAGTTTGTAGACATTTCTTGGTTGAAATGGTAGTAGTTAAAGACCTGTATGCAAGCATCAGGACACATTTTCAAGGCCACATACTAGACTTCCAGGAACCTAACAGTACATCTCTGGTGCAAAGCTGTTCTAAAATTCTGAGGCAGAAAACACACGACTGTGTCATATCATCTGTGGTGCTGATTATTCTCATTTAGAACACCTTTGCACAAAAACAAAATAGAAATGAGAAGATGCTTGGCACCCCTCCCAAAACACATTACATGATGTGCTAGGAAAAAAGATATTTTTTCTCCATATGAACTGGCCCATGATTAAAAGAATAAACACAGCTATTACAATTTTTACACATTTGATTTCTGAAGGAGACAAGGCCTTGCTATCACATCATGCCTGCCTGGTAAAACATACATACATGTCTTCTGAGCAAATACACTAGGAAGAGGAGTTTGCTGAGCAAGTTCTAGTCAGCTGCTCTAGAGCAAACTCTGCAAATCAGGTTTCGACATTATGCCTTGGCTAAATCTGCACACAATACTCCAATTCTTCATTGGACAGTCCTTTTATTGGCCTAGACACAAAGACTCAAAGATGGAGGGAAAAAATTTTAAATAGAATGATAGAATCAACCACATTGGAAAAGACCTCCAAGATCATCCAGTCCAACCCTACCGTGGTCACTAGCCCATGGCACTAAGTGCCACATCCAGTCTCAGCTTGAAAACCTCCAGGGATGGGGAATCCACCACCTCCCTGGGCAGCACATTCCAATGTCTGAGCACTCTCTCTGGAAAAAATCTCTTCCTAATATCCAACCTAACCCTCCCCTGGCAGAGCTTGAGTCTGTGCCCTCTTGTCCTGCTGCTGGTTGCCTGGGAGAAGAGACCAACCCCCACCTGACTCCAACCTCCTGTCAGGGAGTTGCAGAGGGTGATGAGGTCTCCCCTGAGCCTCCTCTTCTCCAGGCTGAACACCCCCAGCTCCCTCAGCCTCTCCTCATGCCACTTGTGCTCCAGTCCCTTCACCAGCCTCGTTGCTCTTCTCTGGACAAATTTATACTTAATCTTCCATTTCTTTTCAAACTCTACGATTCAATAAAAGAATTTAATATTAAAAAAACCCTAAACCTTTCTCGTATTCCCATGGGCTAGAGTGCTCATCAGGCTATTATTAAATCAATTGTTTCTCTCTGAAACCACCTAACAACCTGTTAGGTGTTGGGTTTTTACACCTTGTCTAACTGCAGGCAGGAAACAACAGGTAGCATCTCACGTCCATGCTGACTTCTGCTAGCCAAAAGGACCTGTGCACCCACTCGTGTCTCCGTGCCCAGGTAAACATCCCAGCTATAGCCACATTTCAGCATGGGAAAACCAGGGAAAACACAGTTCTGCAGTCACTGAGCCTTCCAAGCATTAGTTAGGTGCCATCTCCAAAATCCTCAAGCTCCTCTGGCAAGCAGCTATCAGTGGCAATCAAATCATTTACATTACAAAGCTGCTCTCAAGAGATTACCGAAATCCCCTTGATTTCACTTATTTAATTTGGTAAGCAGATTGTGTTGCTGCAAAGTAGATTTGCAGATATCTGCACGAATTGTTACTGTGTGCAAGACATGATACTCAATATAGGCTCACGAAACAAGTTTGGTTTTGTAGCTGGGTTGGTGCTGTTAAAGAGATGCACAAAAGAAAAAAAATTGCTGCACAATTTTGACCTCGTGGTTAGGTTATGGTGGGCAGAACTGCAGAGCACCCAAACCCTTGAGCACACAAGTAAAGCAGCTGTGTACTTCTTCTGTAGTCCTGATTTCAAGCAGCACTTGTAGGAAGGGGGAAAAAGAAAATCACATTGTGTATTAATATTTATGCCCACTTATTAGGTACTTGCATCATTTGCACAGCTACCCTGCTGGATAAAATCCCCACTGCAGATACAATCACATCTGAAGATATTTAAGAAATAAAAACACTTAGCTGGTCCACTGCGTTAGATCTTTCCTGCAGTCAGTCTAACCTCATCCAGAACTGTAAAGCACATTTATCAGCCCTCTGAGCACTCCAGTGAAAGCTTTCCATGTAAAAATGTCATTTGCCTTTTGTGGTGACAGCTATAAACGTGAACTACGAGTTTCAAGAGGAAGTAGCATTTGATAGCATGGCTAGACCTCCTCCTCTCCTGTCACCAACCAGCATAAACAGGAGCTGTGTTACTGGAGAGAGCTGCTCTGTTAAAAAAAAAAGGTTCAGAGGAAAGAAGTCATCTCTCAGCTTCCACTGCAGAGGATGCAGTTGCAGTAGCCCAGCCCCTGGCTCATCTGCCCAGCAGTAGATTCAGCAGACCTGGCTTGCACAGATGGGGAAACATGAAATACATTTAAAAACCACTAGGAAACAGTTTACTGCAGAAAGGTAGGAATATGCTGCAACACAGACAGTACTTGTCAGCTCTGGCCTGGCAAAGACAGCTTTGACATTTTCTCCTCCACAGCTCTGCACAGAAGGGAATTGAGGAAATCCTGTGCTTAACCTGTAGCCTCAGACAAGAGTAACTCATTCTGCTCATCTTCCGAAATTGTATCTATGCAATCCATTCAAGATTAGAAAATTTCACTCACAAACACCAACATGCACAGAAGGTACAATATTAACTCTGTTCTGGAAAGATAAAAAGAGCATGAGGATCAAATGGACTGATAAATTAATCTGAATTACTACAAAAGCATGTGATAGGATTTCATGCCCTTTTAAACAGTTCTAAAACATAGATAGACATGTGTTTTTCCACAGCCAAGCTGAATTTTGAAAGCAAGTATTATACTTGACCCACACAAGCAACAAGGCTCTTCCTGTTCAGGACAATCTACTTATTTTATAATACCACACTACTTGGGCAATTTAGTCTGATAGTTTTTTGAGCCTCCTTCCATCACTCCTCTTCCTTTATAGAGCATTTCTAGTTTTTGAAGAATGCATAAACATTTTCTAGGTAAGGGAGGGCCAGTATGAAGACAGTAATTTTTAGCTTTTATTCTTGCAAGGGTCATCTGACAATGGGATGGATGTTGACCAGCCTCCCTGGAATAATAGCAGGGCAGTTAGGGCAATGTGTAGTCCTCTGCTCAAACACAGAGCACAAACAGTTGAACGTGGCATGGAGAAGGTTTACAGCCTGAGCTTTGCCCAAGTATCA
>NW_008657231.1:0-777 GCF_000695815.1 Acanthisitta chloris | reverse complement strand
GCAGGAAGGGCTGAGTGGTCTCACCTCACCCCAACCCGAAAGGGGCTGCAGCACCTCCAGGCCACACAGGAATGGGGTCACTCAACTTTCCTCTGCCAACCTGCCACACCTGTAACCCACGGACAAGGATGCCCAGGGCTTCACTCACCACAGGTGCGACCAAATAAAGTCTTCCCAAATTCCAACACTTTCTTTCCCATGCATAGAAAGGGCAGATTATTAATGAAAAACAAACTCCAGCAGACTGACTTATGTGAAGCACCTGCAACTATAACTTCAGTTACAACCTGCAGGCTGTGCCAGGGCACTGCATAGCCCTCACTTTCAAGGGTGAAGTAAACAGCTTGAGGAAGAAGAAAGAGCTTTGAGGATTGTGTCATACAAGCATTAATATAATGCTCACATCAGCAGCACTGTGGCTTTTTAATTTAAAGCATGTATTCCTTTGAGAATTACCATTATCTCATTTTTTTGCACTCTACCTATTATACAATTCTTTTTCGGAGATCTTAACATGACTGTCAGGGCTTCTGAAAAGCAGCAATCTCAACCCCCAGCCACCACCAGCCCTCTAAAAGGGCCCAGAGGGGAAAGCCAGCACATCAATTGTTACAGCTTTCAACGCAGTCTTTTTAAAAGGAAGAGTTAAGTGTTATTTTATATATTTTTCATGCATAATTTCAGTTATTTCTCAGTAAACATATATATCCCAGGGCTCTGGCATTTCATCACAGAAGTTTAATTGAAAAGGGGGGGGGAATGCGAAGGGGGGTGGGA
>NW_008657230.1:0-205 GCF_000695815.1 Acanthisitta chloris | reverse complement strand
TGCCCCGCTCCCCTGACTCTTCTTCCCCCCCCCTTTTCACCCAAACGCAGCAAAACGACAAAAAAGAGCCGCGGCCACAAGTGCCGTGTGGGATGGAACCACTGAGCCCACGGCCACGCAGGAGAAACACAACAAAAACGAACACAAGAGGTAGCTTCAGAACTGACACCCCTGGCCCCACGGGGCCGGGCAAAAAATACCAGTT
>NW_008657229.1:432-946 GCF_000695815.1 Acanthisitta chloris | reverse complement strand
GCCACGTTGCGGGGCAGCCTGAATCCAGCGGGGAGCGGGGCTGGAACACCAACTCCCGCCCGAAAGTTGCACACAGGCGCTCAGACCTCGCGTTTCGCTCTCCTCTCTCTCCTCTGCTTCTCAGAATACTCCTGGGACTATCTTACTTCCCTGACTTTGAGCACAACGTACTTTTCTTACTTTGTTTCAGCACTTTACTCCTCGTATCGAAACACACAACTCCTCTTTCGCTTACACGAAAAGCAGCTGCTCGCGGAGCTCATTCCCTGTGCACCATCCCTGCCTTCGCACCCTCACCATGTGCTGCCAAGCGGTGCCGAGCCAGCCTACCGCATTAAAAACCGAATTAAAACATTACCGAAAGCCAAAACAGCCATAAAATTTCGGACCACAATGTTTACAGTTCGCCGTTATTACGGGCAGACAACAATGAAGTTAATTGACTTCTCCGGTGCTGATTTAGTAAATGCGGGTAAATGCACAGTGTTCCTGGTCATATCGGCTCCTAGGGACC
>NW_008657229.1:0-417 GCF_000695815.1 Acanthisitta chloris | reverse complement strand
CTTCCATCCGAAGAACCGAGCCGCCGGCAACGATCGCTGTCTCAGTGCCAGCCCGGACCACTCGTGCCACGCCACCCCGGATTGCCCTGTCCATGCCACCCCGGAACGCTCTCCCCGCGCCGACCGCTGCGACTTTTGCCGTGCCTCCGCCGGGGAACTCGCACCCTCTTCCCCAACACTATCTTGGAGATGCTCTGAACAGACGCGCAGACAGTTGAGCATCAGGCTGCAGTGCCTCGCTTCACTCCCCGTCCCGCATCCCCGTCCTGCACCCGTGCTTACCTTGTTGGATGCCATCTCGCTGACAGAGCGGTAGGTCTGGATGGTCTCCAGCTGATCCAGGCACCAGTCGAGCTCCTCCAGCGTCTCCATGGCCAGCTTCTGGTAGGGCTCCTCTGCGAAGAGGCACACGGACAT
>NW_008657228.1:0-955 GCF_000695815.1 Acanthisitta chloris | reverse complement strand
GCTTGGATTGAGCTTGACTTGAGCTTGTTTTGAGCTTGACTTGAGCTTGATTGAACTTGAATTGAATTTGACCTAAAGTTGACCTGGAAGGATCTTCAAGGATGATCTCAAAGTCCATGAGAATTCTTAGAAGAGTTTCACTTCCCCCGAAACGACGTCACGACGAGGAACGGGAGGAGTTGCATTTTTTCTTTCCCTTCCCCACCCCCAAATGGGACAAAGGTCTTGGAACTTCTTCAAGAGGCTTCAACAGGTCGAACGTCATTCCGACTCGGGAGAAATTCCCTTGAGGAGGACGATGAGGAATTCCAAGGGGTATTTCCCCTTCCTCTTCCTCCTCCTCTTCCTCCTCCCTGGTGGGACATGGGGTGAGTAGAAGTGGAGAAAGTTATTCTTGGATGGGTTTTTTTTTTGGGCCTCAGGTTCTGATTCTGGAGGAGGTGGAGAATTTTTGGAGGTTTTATTTTGGGGTCAAGGTAGAATTTTCCAGGCGGTTGGATGTCCATTGAGATAGTCAGAAGTCCATGGAGATGGGAAGGAGGTCATGGAGATGGTCATTGGTCCATGGGGATGGTCATTAGTCCATGGGGATGGTCATTAGTCCATGGAGATGGTCATTAGTCCATGGGGATGGTCATTAGTCCATGGAGATGGTCATTAGTCCATGGGGATGGTCATTAGTCCATGGAGATGGTCATTAGTCCATGGGGATGGTCATTAGTCCATGGAGATGGTCATTAGTCCATGGGGATGGTCATTAGTCCATGGAGATGGTCATTAGTCCATGGGGATGGTCATTAGTCCATGGAGATGGTCATTAGTCCATGGGGATGGTCATTAGTCCATGGAGATGGTCATTAGTCCATGGGGATGGTCACATGGGAATGGTCATTAGTTCATGGGGATGGTCATTAGTCCATTTAGATGATCATTAGTCCATGGGAATGGTCATTAG
>NW_008657227.1:0-931 GCF_000695815.1 Acanthisitta chloris | reverse complement strand
AGGGATGGTGACTCCACCACCTCCTGACAATGGCAAACTAATTACCTCCTCTGACCTACTGTCTGTTCCCATTTTTCCAGCACAGGCTACTAACATCCTGCTCTGCTGCTGGACACAGTGCCTGCCTTGCACAGCTGCACCCAGAGCTCTCCCACTGAGCTGCTCCCTGGGCAGCCAGTTCCCAGCCTGGGCTGGTGCAGTGGTTTTGTCACTGGCAATGACACTCTCTGCATTAGAGGGAAGGAAAAACCTGTGTTTGAAAAGATCTCCCTCTTCTGTTTCCAGAAGGAAAAGGACATGGAACTATTGAAGCAAGTCCAGAGGAGGCCACAAAGTTGATGAAAGGACTGGAGCATCTCCCCTATGAGGACAGGCTGAGGAAGTTAGGGCTGTTCAGCCTGGAAAAAAGGTTGTATAGAGACCTCACAGCAACCTTCCAGGATCTGAAGGGCCTACAGGGAAGCCAGAGGAACTCTGTGTTAGGAGCTGCAGTGACAGGACAAGGGGAAATGGTCACAAATTGAATAAGGGGAAATTTAGGTTAGATATTAGGAAAAAGTTATTTCCTGTGAGGGTGGTGAGACACTGGCACAGGTTTCCCAGGGAGGTAGTTGATGCCCCAACCCTGGCAGTGTTCAAGGCCAGGTTGGGTGAGCCTTGAGCTACCTGATCTAGTAAGGAGATCCTGCCCATGGCAGGGGGTTGGGACTAGATGATCTCTGAGTTCCATTCCAACCCCTTAACACTCTATGAAACCTTAGGCGTCAAGCCGGGAGGCCAGGGAAACCGCCAGGAGGGCAGAGCCCTGCGGTCAGGGCCCGCGGGAGGGCAGGAAGGTTTCAGCGCTCCCCGCTCTCCGTGGGGCGCACGACAGGCCCCGCGGGGCCGGAGCTGCGCTGCGCAGGCAGCAAACCCTGCGGAGCGACCCGCG
>NW_008657226.1:0-544 GCF_000695815.1 Acanthisitta chloris | reverse complement strand
CCTGGGAGCAGGATTGGGCCCTTAGAGCAGTACCCTTGTAGCAGGATTTGATCCATCATGGGGAGTTGGACCCATCCCATGGAGCAGGATTGGACCCCAGGATTGGACCCTTGGTGCAGGATTGGACCCATAATGGGGAGCAGGATCGGGCCCTTGTAGCAGGATTGGGCCCTTGTAGCAGGATTGGGCCCATCATGGGGAGCAGGATTGGACCCATCATGGGGAGCAGGATTGGGCCCTCGGAGCAGGATTAGGCCCGGGATGTGTTCCAGGGAATAAGTGATGTTGGTTGGGGGAAAACAGGTGGTTTGGTGTGACATGGATTGTTTGGGAGGGAAGTGGATATTTTGGCAGGGAAATGGACATTTTGGGGGGAAATGGAATATTCTGAGGGGAGATGGATATTTTTGTGGGGAAAACCAGGTGGGTTTGGGCACACAGGTGCTGTGTGTCCCTGTACTTTTCCCAGGGAGTAGGATTGGGCCCAGGGAGCAGGATGGGGTGCAGGATGTGGAGCAGGATGGTCCCAGGGAGCAAGATGGGG
>NW_008657225.1:0-6545 GCF_000695815.1 Acanthisitta chloris | reverse complement strand
CAGGACAGAGCAGAGCAGAGCCAGGGCAGCTGGCAGTGTGCATGCCTTGGTTTGTTTGGTATGATGCTGTAGCACACACAGAGCTGTTCCACACACCGAGGAGCCACCGTGCCCTGCAGGGTCTGTCACCTTGGGTGATCACCTCTGCCAGCCTGAGCCTCAGAGTGCCAGAGTTCTGGGCTGGTGAAGAGCCTAGTGGGTTTACTTCTGGGTGTTTGAGCTTCCAGAGCTCAAAGCATCTCTAAATGCTTTCATGGGATCCTTCAATTTCACGAGCTGAACGTGTCGCTCGTCTCCGTGGGCATCTGGCGGGCACAGAGCAGCAGATTCCAGGAGAGTCCGGGTGATTTTCTGCTCAGCTTCCCAGTGTGTGGCAGATGTCTTTCCCTCGGGATTGTGTCAGGAAGGTTCCTCTGGCTCGGCTGGGCAATGCCCTCTCCCGGGCTCAGCAGTGCTGGGACAGCTCCGGAGCCTGCGGGAGCTTTGCACTGCTCTCGCCTTGGATCTCACCTCCTTTTGCCTCCCTTTGCAGGGAACTGAGCGCTGGATTTGCCACTTGGCCACCAGTGTTTATGTGCAGTTTCTGGCTGGGAAACTGGAAGCACCTTGTGGCTTTGTGTAGTGTGAGAATCCTTTTGTCTCTGTGCCTGCAGCCGCAGGTCAGCGGAAGGAGAGAGGATTTTTCATCCCTGGATGGTCACAGCACAACCCTTTACCTGTTAGTGATTGGCATCTAAAGGAAAAATTCAAACCCTCTTTCAGTTTTACTGTGCTTGAAGTTAGAAATTGGACCTGCTGACTCTGTATCCATATGAATTCTTCAGCTGCCTGTGCCATAGCTGAATTTTCCCAGCGCTTAGAGGCAGCAATCCGTGCCCAGTTCAGAATGAGGTAGAGAAGAACCATCAGTCTGGGATTAAAGTCCTTAAAAGTTAGTTTCCTTTACACTGTGCTCCAGTCAGTGCAGGAAAATGGGAGGTTTTCATGTGGGGAATCCCTGGATGTGATGCACGATGTAAGCAGTGTTCCCTGATCTAGGATTGGGATGGAAGTGATGTAACTGAGCTAATGAGTGATCATTTGAAATTATTCTAACCTGCCTTTCTCTCTCATTCCTTCTCGCCGAAGACATGACAATGGATGAAGTCCGAGAGTTCGAACGAGCCACTCAGGAAGCCACCAACAAGAAGATTGGGATTTTCCCACCTGCAATATCTATCTCCAGCATTTCCATGCCTTCCTCAACCCGCAGTGCTCCATCTAGTGCTCCATCAACTCCTCTCTCCACAGAGGCTCCCGAATTCCTAACAGTTCCCAAAGATCGGCCTCGGAAAAAGTCTGCTCCAGAAACTCTCACCCTCCCAGATCCATCGAGAAAACCCTTCTGAAGTCACCCTGCATGTTTCCTCCTGATAAGCCATGTCTGCACAGCCAGAGTGACGTAACTCAGTTGCTACAAAGGTCGTGGTGGTTTGTTGGTTGTTTTGCTTAAAATACCCTTCCCAGTGTGGAAAGATGACTTCTTTCCTCAGACTTTAAAACCTTCTGAGAAGTGCATGCAAGAGAACGTAGTTTATATATTCCTAAAGTAGTGTTTCAAGCCATATGGTGCATCTTCCTGACATCAATGAGCAGTCTGAGGGAATGCTCTAAAGGAAAATGAGTCTTTCTGTAGCAGTGTTCTGCCTTCAAACCCTCATCTAGGTCACAGCATTTATAATTAGGAGTAGGTATTTAGTCAAACTGCCAAGGACTTCTGAGGCAATTTAATGCCAACTAGAATGCAGGGTTAACAGGAAAAAAACCCTCCCATTTTCTTCTTTTATAGCTGATTTTAAAATCCTTCCTACTCTCAGGCTTCTCCTGTGTGTTCACAAACCTTTTTTGGCCTGTAACTCATTGTACTTGAACACCAACAGATTCACATTTCGCTTAATATGACTCAGGATTTGGGGCCTAAAACACAAAACACAAATCTTTTTCGAACCTAAAATATCACTGTATCAAAGCCCCAGCTGTAATTAATTATACTGACTTTGAGGCCATTGAACTATTTCTATCTTGCACAGAATTTGTAAAAGAAACCACCTATTTCTTGTAGATAATGTATTTTACTAGCTCTCCCCTGTCCTTTTGTGAGCTCAGAGTCTGTGTTGGTGTTCATCAATGGTGTTCCACGTGTGAGATTGAAAAAAAAGCAGCTGAATTGTGCCAGTTGAGCAGCAAAATCAATGGATTCTGTCTTTTCCTTGCTGGAAAAAGAGTGGGAGTTAGGCTGTGAGACCTTGAATGTAAAGGAAGGAAAATATGAGACTCCTTTTTCTTTCCTGCCTCACATCTTTCCGATACAGCACAATCTGCTGCCAGACAGCTGGATCCAGGCCTGGCCTGGGGAAGGGAAGGACAAATCAGCCACTTGGAAAAGCAAAGCAGTCGAGGTGACGTTAAGGAACCAGAAGTGCTCTTCCTGCTCTGTGTGAAATCACTCTTCAATCTCAGGAATCAAAACCTAGGCAAGGATGTTTCCCAGAGGGAAGTGTAGGGTGTGGAAGGAGGAGATAAATAAATGGCAAGGGTGGTTTCTTCCTTCCTTTTGGAAATGTAAGCTCAGTGAGGACCTTCCCCTCTGCCCCTGATCTGGGGCACTCTGCTCTCTCCCATAGCAGTGGCTGTTCAGCAGCTGCTCTCAGTACCTGTCCCATGGGAGCTGCAGTGGATGTTCCCAGGGAATGACAGCTCCTACCTGAATCCTGATCCAAGTGGGTGATGTTTTGTACCACCTCTGACATGGTGCCTGGATGAAAAGCAGAGAGTTCTGCAGAGCTGAGCTGTCACTGAATGCTGAGCATTGAGTGCTGGTCAGTCTGGGGTGTTCCCTCACCTGGGCAGGAGGTCACAGCTCTGGGGTCTGCACTGAACTCCTCATGGCTGCAGCTGCAGCACCAGTTGTGTGGAGTGTGTGGGATTTAAGGGGTAGTTTTAGTAGCAAGAGAAGTAATTCCACTTGCCAACCTGCACTGAAAATGTTTGATAGTGAAAATCCTGTAGCCACCAAAATCCAGGAGCTCTGTGGGTTTGTCGTGGTCTGACAACTTTCTGTTCACCCACTTTCTGTCCATGCTTGGCTTCCCTTTTCTTCCCAGAGCTGGTGATTCCCTGTGATCAGTAACCTGATGGGTGATGGGTGGTTTGAAAGGAAAAGTGCTGTAATGATGCAAACAAAACTTCCCCACATGAGTTTGTGATTCCAGTGTAACAAGGGTGCAGGTTATAGAATCATGACTGTAACTGGTCTAATCTTTTTAATATTATTTATTTGGTATTAAGATTGGAACATTGGCAGCAAAGGGAAACCTTTGCAAACATAAAGCATCATTTGATTGTTTTCTCCCAGCCTGGATTTGGCCCACACAGAAGTGGTTCAGGTCTGCTCCACCTGAAAGTCTCTTTCAATGGAGTTTTCCTTCGGCCAAGACAAATTTGCTCAGCTCTGGCCAATGTCCTTGTGCCCACAGGTGACTGTTCCTATATAACTTTGGCACGTGGGTTTGACACAGGTTGTTGGCCCTCAGCAGTCACACCTCACTCCTGTTGAAGGGACTGATCTCCAGTCCTGGATGGATACATTGATTAGGGTATTTAGTAGGTTTGGGGATAAGGAATGTGTGAGAGTTATTACCACACCTGAACGTGTTGTGTTCACACAGTGTGACACGTTGGAATCGCTGCAGGAGATGTAGGAGAGACACTGGTCATGGTGTGTTAAAACTGGCAGATGCTCCGTGCTGGGTCAGATCCAGGTGTGCTGCTGCTGTCACCCTTCACCCTCAGTGTGACCTCAGAGCCTGAACTCAGCCCTGCCCACAGCAAGGACCAGGGACAGCCACTCTGCCCCTGTGCTGCTGCCCAGCCAAGGCCAGAAAAACAACCTGTGATGTTTCCCTGCTTTGGATAAGAAGTGCTCCAGGTTTTCACTGCCATGTCCTGCTCTGCTTTCCCATCAGGCATTACCCACTTGGTCAATATGATCTCTGAATGCCTTTTTCTGTGGTTTGGTTGGTATTTAAGGTAGGATAACTTGTGTAGAATATTCCCAGCAAACACTCAAACGCACACCAAAGGAGATGAGAAGGGAGGTCTGAGCACTTCAGTGTGACACCTTGAGGCAAAAGGGATGTTTTCAGTTCTGGTTTTTCTTAGTGATTTCTGTTGTATTTTCCAACATCCTTATTAGGATGAAAACAGAGTGTTTTGCAGGTGTTCCTGACTTCTTTTGCAGAGATAAACGCTGTGATTATTCTCTGAGTTCCTCAGGCACCTCAGCTGTGTTCCTGCTCTGCCAGTGACAGGAATTCCATGGTACAGCTCTGCTGGGACTGGGCAAGGGTCTTTTTTATCAAGGAGAATACAGTTCAGAGCAGAAACTGTGATGAGTTTGTCGGGGTTCCTGTGAAAACCTCCTCCCAGCTCTGTTGTACTGGGATGTATTTGGGATAGAACAATCACTGCAAACAACTGGCAGTTCAGTGCAGCTTCCAAAGGGAGATTCCCAGAAAGGCTGTGAGGAGCAGCACATTCCTGAAACACCTACTTAATGGGATTTCTTATGAATGTAATGGTTGATTTTGTAAATGACTGGACAAATCCTATGGAAAGAAACTATTTGACCTTGTTCTTTGGCTTTTTTTGATTATTCTGGAAGGTGATTTTGTGACATCTAGTAGCCAATTTGCATTAACTGCTGCTGTAGAGACTTTGAACCTGAAATATTTGTTCCTTGGGTTTCAGTTTGTAACCAGACAACTGTACTTTGTTAAAACTGCTTTGAAGCTTTCTGCACTATAACTTCAAAACAATGTGCTATCCTTTGAAACAAGCCAAATGTAAATGCTTTGTATGAACTAGTGAGTGCAGTAAGGGAGAATTCATGAGCTTGTCAATAGAAGCTTTTCTGTTGCCACTGTTTGGACTTGGGTTTCTATGTGTAAGTTAAAATGGCTAAACAAGTCTAACAATGTTTTGCTTTAAATGAGCAGCATGGTCATGGAATTATGATCTCCTGTAGTTTTGTGGTGTCACTGAAACAGGTTCCATTGGTTTATTTCATTTCTGTGATAATTCCACATGATTCTCTATGTGCAGTAATTCATTTCCTTTCTTTAGAGCACTGATGGCAACATCAGGCAATGCATCACCACCGAGAGAAGGACCAAGGCTCAAAGTGCTCTGCGTGTCAGCAGTGCAAGGCTCAGCAGGAGAGTTTGACTGTCATTTTTCTCATCCATATCACTTAGTTTCTGGGTTTTATTCCAAGTTATTTATTATTTTTAATATTGTATTTTTCCTTGCGTTTTGTTGTAAATAAACTACCAACAACTATTCTTTACAACGTGGCTGTTTTCCTGGAGCTCCTCTAGGCAGGAGCCTCCTCATTAACATTTCCCATTAACATTTCTACCCTCGGCTCTGCGAGTCACTTCGTCCAAGTGAGACAGCAAAGAATTGGCTTTGGGAGGAAAGTTTAAACCACTCACAACTTCTCCTGCTTTGTTTCTGTTGTGCCTCAGCTCTGTCGGGATCTCTCCGGGGCAGGTGCCCCATCAGCCTGGCATTAGCCCATTCAGTTGTAAATGACCATGTGGCTGACAAGGTTTTTAGTAAAGAATCTAATTCTCTCAGCAGGGTTTGGCAGCCCAGTGATGTACCAAATAACTGGAATTACTGGAAAAGAGACAACTCAAGCCCTCCCAGACTTGTCTCTGAGTCAGTTCATTTTAGCCACCAGACATTTCCCATGTGCAGAGATTCTTTAAGCCCTTCAGGAGAGGCTTTTTCCATAGGAACAAAGCTTTCCCTGCTCCAGAGGAACAGCAGTGAACATTCCAGATGTGCATTCCCTGGCCCTGCCACCTCGGGGGTGGCGAGTGTCCTCTGGGACACTCTGCAACACTAGTTGAAACTGGACATACTTGAAACTACAAGTATGTCCAGGTGTCTGTTAATGTATATTTCAGTAGATCGTGGTAAGAAACTTTAGGTAAATATTTGCGTTTCTGCCTTTGATTGGCTTTCCCATCTGTGGGGTTAGGGATTGCAGTGACAGGAAAGGGGAGAATGGGTTGAAACTGACAGAGAGGAGGTTTAGATTGGATATCAGGGAGAAATTCCTCCCTGTGAGGTGCTGAGGTTGCACAGGTTGCCCAGAGCAGCTGTGGCTGCTCCATCCCTGGAGTGTTCCAGGCCAGGTTGGATGGGGTTGGAGCAGCCTGGGCTGGGGGGAGGTGTCCCTGCCTGGGCAGGGGGGGGATGAGATGAGCTTTAAGGTCCTTCCAACCCAAACCATCCTGTGATTCTGTCATCTTAGTGGACTGATGACACATCACGTTTTGGGTTGTTTATTCCCACAGCCAAGACCACAGAGGAGACACAACTGTTGTCATGTGCTCAGTGTAGCTTTGGAGTGAGGAGAGTCGGTGCCCTCAGACCCACCCGGAGTGAATCTCACACAGCAGGTCAGGCAGTAAACCCCACGGCTGCAATGGAAG
>NW_008657224.1:0-965 GCF_000695815.1 Acanthisitta chloris | reverse complement strand
TGGGCAGGGAGAGGGGCACCCCCCCTGTGCCCCCCTCCCCGGAGGCAGCTGGAGCATCCTCAGGGTCGCTGTCGGAGAGCTGTGCCCTGCAGCAGAGAGGCAGTTTTGGGGTGCTTAGCTGGGGAGGGGTCACTGTGTCTGTGCCCCCCATCTGGGCACTGCAGTGCTCCCCTGGGGGCGTCACTCTGTGCCCCCCACCCTGCTGCAGTGCTCACCTGGGGGGGCTGATTTGGGGTTCCTTCTGTGCCCCCCACCCTGCTGTAATGCTCACCTTGGGGGGCTGATTTGGGGGTTCCCTCTGTGCCCCCCACCCTGCTGTAATGCTCACCTTGGGGGGCTGATTTGGGGGTTCCCTCTGTGCCCCCCACCCTGCTGTAATGCTCACCTTGGGGGGCTGATTTGGGGGTTCCCTCTGTGCCCCCCACCCTGCTGTAATGCTCACCTTGGGGGGCTGATTTGGGGGTTCCCTCTGTGCCCCCCACCCTGCTGTAATGCTCACCTTGGGGGGCTGATTTGGGGGTTCCCTCTGTGCCCCCCACCCTGCTGTAATGCTCACCTTGGGGGGCTGATTTGGGGGTTCCCTCTGTGCCCCCCACCCTGCTGTAATGCTCACCTTGGGGGGCTGATTTGGGGGTTCCCTCTGTGCCCCCCACCCTGCTGTAATGCTCACCTTGGGGGGCTGATTTGGGGGTTCCCTCTGTGCCCCCCACCCTGCTGTAATGCTCACCTTGGGGGGCTGATTTGGGGGTTCCCTCTGTGCCATCTGGGGGACAGCAAGGAGGGGGGTCAGGAGCCCCCTAAAATCGCCAGGCTGAGGTTTTGGGGTGTCTCCCTTCTCCCTCCCCCCCGTTTTTGGCTACCTTGCAGGTGAGCAGGCGGGTGCAGAGTTTGTTGGTGTCAGGGTTCCTCACGCCACACTGCCGGTTCAGGTCACACTCCTTACCTGAAATGGGGGTACAGGGGGG
>NW_008657223.1:8684-11612 GCF_000695815.1 Acanthisitta chloris | reverse complement strand
GGAGGAGGTTTAGTGGCAGCATTTAACAAAATATCCAGATTCTAGCTTTGTCATCTTGCTCTTTATTCCCACTCTCACTTAAGGTGTATGCCACACTTGTGTGTGTGTGTGTGTTCAGCAACATCTGAAGAAGTTGGAATACATTAGCATTTTAAGTACCATGAAAATGTACAGGGGACCATCTGGGACCCTGCAAATTGTAATAGGAAGAAACAAGTTGGAGTTAAAAGCTGCATTTAATGTTTGGGAATCAAATCTGTGTTTTCTTAGCAGCTGAGAACAAAACAGTTTCTAAAACAAGGCTTAGCTGCCTGGGCTCTCCCTGGTGGCCTGTGAAATGGGGAAGGAAGGTAACACTATGCAGCTTTCCTCCCTTGATGGGTGGAAAAGTCTTGATGGGAAGAAAAGTCTTGATGGCTCTTTTTGTTTCCTTACTTTCTCACTCTGGAGACAGTGGTCTGCTCTTTCAAGGGAAGAGATGCTCCTTCTGAAATGGGCCCTGGGCTCTCCAACAGGGGAAGCAGCTGGGAAGGAAGAAGGGAGGTGAGTTGGCTGTTACCAACCTGTTCTCTCAGGGCTAGACACAAACCCAGAGCTGAGGAAGCCTCCAAAGAGCTCTCTCTTCTGATCCCTTGTGTAAGGACAACTCTGTGATGGTTCACGTTGTGGCATAGAGTTTGTTCCTTGGGGGAAATGAGTATAGGATTGCTGAGATTAGATCAGAGAATGACAAGCTGAGGTTTCCCACATGCTCTGCTTTCTCTGCTGGGTAACAAATGGCTTCATGTAATTGGTATATCAAGGGCCTGTTACTTTTGAGCAGAAGAACAGTGCAACCAGGAGTACAAATCCTAAAGAATGAATAATAAAATTATGTTATTGAGCAGCTGCAACACTGCAATGTCAGCCATAAAAACCTGTATGCCAAATATATTTTCTATTGGCAAGAATATTTACCTTAATGCTCTCTAATGAAAAATATAGCTAAAAGATTTATAATTGCACTTGGTACACTTAGAAAAGATTTACAAGTATCAATATATCTACTGAGCTGAAAGAAAATCCATTAAGTTTTGTCCCCTAAAAATGCTGATGCTTTCCCTGTTCCCAAATAAAATAATATGAGTAGATGTTTTTCCTGGGAACAGTCATTAAATGCTCATCAGGCATAATCTAAGTGACAGCAAAGCTTCAAGACACAAATCACTCCCATGTATCCTCACACTGGATCATTCATTTAAATATGTATGTCTCTTCTTTTTCTTTTCCTAATGATGCCTTTCTGTTGTAAGAAGAGATGTTTGATTGCTCTTTACAGGTAACATTTTGTCCCCCTTTTGATAAGTCATTACCATAATAGAAGAGTGACATTTCTCCATTTAAACGATGCACAAATAAGACAGAGAATTTTAAAAGACATTTTCACTCTTTTGCTTTTAATGGAAATAATTCTTTCAAACAACCTGCCTGAACTTAAATGATGTTATTGCCTCCCTCCCCCAAATAAACTTCTCCTCACCAGGGAAACCTGAATGCAAATGAAATCCTTTCGTCTGCAGAGAATGGAGAAAGGTAGATAAATTGAATGAAAATGGACTATCAAAGGAAATTAGAAGCATATGCTGCTTTTTTGAAAAGACTTAAACATTAGTGCAAGTCTTTGAAATCAGCTGATTGTTGGCAGAAGAATGAAACGAGGTTGGACTGAGATGCATAGACTCCAAATGCATTGCTACATCCATCACTTGAGAGCTGAGAGGAATAGCAAGGTTTTTCCGAAAGGGAAAACGAGGCAGGGAGGAATATTTACATTGTCTGATGTGGAGAAAAAGATGATATAAATTCCATTTCGAGGTCAGCCCTAACTCAGCTGCTTGGTGAAGGAGAGGGAGTTGTCTTAGCAAAGCATCTCCACGTGCTATTGCACTCATGGGGTTGGGATGAAAAGCCACAGGAGACCGTTCCATGAAATGGGAGCAACTAATCAATCAATCCTTGGCTTGAATGATGTCAGTCACTAAAGCAGCAATACATTATCACATCTGCAGAGATGCTGCTGTTACTGTCCCCAGCACAATGGAGTTCCTGAATTCTGAAGACAGCCTCTCTCAGCCTGGCCAGGGCTCCACAGAATGGCGTTGGTGTCTCCTCATCCATGTGCCATCCTCAATCAATGACAAAGCAAAGGACTGCAAAGTCTCCTGTTTCTTCCAAAGACTGCTGTGTGTAGGAGTATCTCTCTTGGACAGGAGGGAAAGAAAATGTGGGCACTCTCTAACTGGAGGATTTGGAGAGGAGAAGGTTGTGTGGAGATCTCAGAGCACCTTCCAGGAGCTGAAGGGGCTCCAGGGAAGCTGCAGAAGGATCTGTGTTAGGAGCTGCAGGGACAGCACAAGGGGCAATGGGCACAAATTGAAGGAGGGGAAATTTAGGTTAGATCTCAGGCAGAAGTTTTCCCTGTTCTGGTGGTGAGACACTGTCCCAGGTTGCCCAGGGAGGCTGTGGCTGCCCCAACCCTGAAGGTCTTCAAGGCCACACTGGACAGGAGTTTGAGATACCTGGTCTAGTAGCAGGTGTCCCTGCCCAGACCCGAGATGGTCTGTGACATTCCTCCCATCCCAAATCATTCTGTGATTCTCTAAGAACTAATGCAGCTGCAGAGACAGAACTGATGAGCTAGGTACTAGCCTAGAGTCACTGGTGATTAGATTTCACAGACAGTTATACCCATATTTATACATAGCAGAGTACAAGTGCCTAAATCTCATGAGTCCATCACTCTATTTTGCATCACTCTCCTCTCTCTCAGGGGGGAGTGGTACATCAGCCAAGCACACAAATCAATGTTACCAATGTCTCTTTTGCATTCACTTATTCTCTTGCTAACAGGTTTTCCCCTCTCCATGGATCACTTTACTGTAATTTGAA
>NW_008657223.1:8127-8649 GCF_000695815.1 Acanthisitta chloris | reverse complement strand
GCAGTTTAGTGTCTTTCAGAGGTTGTGTGTAAAGCAGCTTCAATTCACAGGTGTAGTTAAAACAGTTATGGATCAGATCCAACTCTCAGGGATATCCGTGGGGACATTTCTGCAAGTTCAATTTACTCTGCAAAAGGCAAACAACTTGGTCAAGAGGAGGGGATGCTGCCTGTGATGATTTACCTCTCACCGACCTCAGGACCAAGATATAGGTCTTTATTTCCTTATCTGATGTGGAAAGTCTCGGGAGAATTCTGTGATCAACATGATTCTATTCACTTCTCCTTGAAACATGCCACATTAACTTGCAAAGAAGGTACGTGGGCTGGAGATTAAAAGGAGTTTATAGGGTATCCATACAATATTAGCAGTGGAGACCACAATTCTGCTTGTAAGTAACTGACAGCAAAGCTGAGCCTGGTGGGATTATAATCCTGTACTTCAATATTGAAAGAAGACATACCTAAAAAGGTGTGAAAGTGTTCGTTGAGAGTTCTGGTGTCCTCAATGTAAGAAGGACAT
>NW_008657223.1:0-7790 GCF_000695815.1 Acanthisitta chloris | reverse complement strand
GTTGGCTGAGCCTTGAGCAACCTGCTCTGGTGGGAGGTGTCCCTGCCCAGGGCAGGGGTTGGGGTTGGATCATCTCTAAGGTCCATTCCAACCCCTAAAATTCTATGATTCGATGGTTGCATGATTCCACAGAAAACAGGAGTGATTACATCTGGTGTTTTGTTGCTTGGGAGAAACCCACGTCCCTGTTCCACTAAGAAGTGGCATCTTATAATTAGAAAGCAGCTGACTGTCTGTCTTGAGGAGCTAATATGGTACAACAGCATCTCTGATTGCTTCAGAAACTACAGAAACTAACCAGCAGTATGAGCAGTGATGTGATAACCGAAGCCTTCTGGCTCTCCAACAGAGCCAGAGACTCTGATTAGATGCTGTTACTGTCCCCAGCATGATGGAGTTACTGAATTCTGAAGACAGCCTGGCTCAGCCTGTCTAGGGTTCCACAGAATGGCTTTGGTGTCTCCTCATCCATGTGCCATCCTGAAGCAATGGCAAAGCAAAGGATTGCAAAGTCCCATGCCTGTTCCAAAGATTGCTGTGTGCAGAAGTATCTTTTATAGGAGGGGAAGGAAATGTGGGAACCCTCTAACATGAGGATTTGGAGAAGAGAAGGTTGCATGGGGAGCTCAGAGCACCTTCCAGGAGCTGAAGGGGCTCCAGGGAAGCTGCAGAGGGATTTGTGTTAGGAGCTGCAGGGACAGGACAAGGGGTAATGAGGACAAATTGAAGGAGGGGAAATTTAGGTTAGATATCAGGCAGAAGTTTTCCCTGTTCTGGTAGTGAGATCCTGGCCCAGGCTGCCCAGGGAGGCTGTGGCTGCCCCAGCCCTGGCAGTGTTCACAGCCAAGTTGGCTGAGCCTTGAGCAACCTGCTCTGGTGGGAGGTGTCCCTGCCCAGGGGACAATTCAGACAGGTCTCTGTCTGAACTAAGAATGCAGAAGGTCTAAGCATAGAGTCTCTTCAGGAATAGGGTTGGAGGAAGAAACTTCTTGGGACCTCTGCCACAAGGCAGTTTTATTGCATTATTAACTGAAAGCAAATCCTTTTCTACTCATTTTGTTTGATGGAAATGCCTGTAGATAAGTTGTATTTCTGCTTTTTCAAACATCTCATTGATTTTCACTTCTCAATGAGCTTTTGCTCTGTTTTCTGACCAGCTCCTAATGCATATCTACTGACTGTCCAGGACTAGGTAGATCAGGAATTGAAACAGCTGCTCCAGAAGTCAGGAAGGCATATTCTGGGGTGAGCCAAGGGTGCAGATGCAGCAGATTTCCACCCTCTGCTGTCCAAGCAATGATTGTGTCCTACACAGTGTACACAGAGCAGGGAGAGCTTTTACCTCCATTCCCTCTATTAGTGTGAAAAATTCAGCCAGAAAACTTTCTTTCAGGAGACTTAGCACATTAATGTGAGTGTGCTCATTCCTCCACAGCTGAAGGAGTCTGAAATCATCCCTCCCTGTGCTGTTAATCAGAGGGTTTTGCTGGAGCTGTTACACCCCATGCCCGTGATGATGTGATACCCAGAGAAAGGCTAAGTTTCGAGCTCTCCCTTAATGAAAAGCATGCAGTGTGTAATGGCAGGAGCAAAAAGTGCTGAGGGTTGCTCTTTATTATTGCTGGCTTGGGGTTTTTCTGTGCAAGACCCAGGAAAAAAACTACCAACCATGGGCACTCGTGGTCGGTTCAGGCAAGGGCCAACAGGAGCAACCATCACAGGAGTAACAGGGTGATAGCAAAGAAATGCAGAGCTGAGAAGCCACACAGCCCAGCTGCCACCTTCGGTAAGATTTCTGCAGCACAGAACCAGCTCAGCTCGAGCTGGATGTGCCTCTCTGTGAACAGCTCTGTGAAATGGGACTTCTCATGCAAATTGATGTCAGCAGCCTTGGAAATAAGCAGAGCTTGCAACAGAACGAGTGAATATCAGGTGTTTTCAAGGGAAATCAGCCTACAAATTGATGGATGAGTTTGGGGAGGATAAATTGTTAAGCTTGTGAAGATGAAAGCCTTTGATTTGCACAAGTACAAAGTTGAAGTTGGGGGGTTTTTTTGATCCATGGGTTTGAACTACAGACCAGCAACGTGCAAGGTGCTCTGTGTAACCTAATAATCTGCTTTCAAACAAATGTGAGGCAACACCAATTAAGGCCGTGGGTTTTAATGAATAGCTGCTCAGCCAGGTAAGAAGAAAACAACCATGCAGCATATTGTGCCATCCATTTTAAGTGGAACTTCACACAGACCTTCAAAGGCAGGTGCTGCCTAGCACACGGATGGAGTGATGCATCTCTATTTTACAAGGCAGAAGGGAATAGTGTGGGCAGTGCAGGATCTGTGTGTGTGCGTGCTCAAGGCATTGGGAGCAGCAGATTATGCTGAGCTGATTAAACAAGCTTCCAATTGCATTACAGCAGGCACCGTGATGAGAGCCAAAATATGATTGGCAAAATAGACATGGCATATTGTAAAACAGATCAAATGATAACAGCTTTTTACTGAAGAGCATCTGCTATTCAGTTGGGAAATTAGAGAGGGGAGGAATGCAACTGTTCCTATAAATCAGAAAAATGGTGTTGCCATCGTCAAGAATTTTCTGTCAGAAGTTTTTTAAGTGTGATATAGCTGTTGCTCTGGGATGTCAGAAAGTTAGTGACTTCATTTTTTTTGTCTTTGAACAAAAAGAAATGCTTGATAGAAAATTTTCTTTAACTGCACTTTAAGTTCTTTCAACCTTGTGCTCACATATAAGAGTTAAACCAGAAGAACTGGATAAAATGCCTTGACATTAGTGGGTTTTCAATTTGTTCAGTGGAACTGCAGAAGAAGGGAAAGCAAATCTCATCGCTGTGATGTTAGCTGAACCTCCTTCCCTTCTTGCTGCAGTGGTTTCCCATTTGTTCTGCAGGGGACACTGCACACACAGTGTTTTTTGTGTGCTGCTCTGCATTAGACATCCTCTGACCACATGCAGTGACCTTCAGATGCTTCCATGGAAGAAGGTCTGTTTTCTTAAGCCAAATAATTAACCACTGCAGGATGGATGTTGCCTCACTATCTCTTGAATTGCTTCCACGGGGTGTAATGACTCACTGCTTAATTGCTATGTAATTTTATTATTATCTAGAAAATGGTTTTCAGAAAGGAAAGAAAGAACTGCAAATAGTCTGATGGAAACTGCCCTAGCTTTACTGACTTCCAGGAATCATGTGTTAGGTCCCTGGTTGGTGTCAGTGCATAACTTGAAAGGGTTTTCCTGATGTAAACAACCTCCATGCAATTCCCTTATGGGAGTAAAACACCTGGGAAAGTGTGAGACACCCAGTGCTCTTATAGCCTAACCTACAATTGCATGGTGCTAGGGCAACCCATACCCAAATTACTTGCCATGCTGCCACCTTTCCAATCTCTTCTGACTGTTCTGCTGCCTGCCAGATCAGCAGTGGGCTCTCATTTTGTATTCTGCAGTTTGCACTCAAAATAAAGCTTCATATAGTCTCTTACACACTGATGCAATTTCCCTGTCCTGCCCCACACTACACCTGCTGCAACTTACTGGTTGTCCTATACTTGTTAGCTGTCTTTTATTTTTCTTCCTCCTAACTGGATCAGCTTAGAAGTGCCTGTGTGTATGAAGATTTTTATTACAGCACATCGGCATCATGCAGAAAGAAAGGATTGTACCTTAAAGCACATGAGATTTTTTATGGAGAGGGTGCTCAGGCATTGGAATGTGCTGCCCAGGGAGGTGGTGGATTCACCATCCCTGGAGGTTTCCAGGATGAGACTGGATGTGGCACTTAGTGCCATGGTCTAGTAACCATGGTAGGGTTGGACTTGATGATCTTGGAATTCTTTTGATTCTATGATTCTATGGTTCTATGGTGAGTGGAAGATACTTATAGACCTGTTTCATTAAAAGCTCAACATCTCTTCAAAGCTCTTATCTGTGACCCTGTGCTCTGAGGGCTTTTTGCCAGTGTTAAAAACTCACTCATTGCAGTGACCTGCTCTGCTCAACTCAACTTCTTTAAAGCCTCCAAGCTTTTCAGATCCCTTTTCTTAGCATCTGCTTGCCATGGTGATGTATTCACTACCTGTACATACTGTCCTTCTTCAAAGACACTTGTAGGGATCTAAAATCCTCTCCAGTTACACTCACAATCTGCTCAGTTCCACACAATTCATGGAGGTATTTGTCCCTTCTCTGAAGAGACCCATTACATGACTTGTACACCATCACACCTTGAGGCAGAAATGCTTTTCACCCTACATTTGATACAGCTGAAAGGCTGAAGCTTCATTTAAACCTGAAATTACTTCTCAGCACTTCACAAATTGTGCCTGTACAAACAAAAACTCAAGTCTGTGGATTGCTTTTGTGGTCTGATTTTTATTACACATTATGGAAGAGTTCAGGAACAGTCAGTAAGTTGAACTAGAACCAATTCTCATCTGTTGTTATGGTTACCAGGAGTAGAAAATAATTTCCTGTAATTTATCTTTAGATCATTTATGTCAGATACAAACACAGATTAAGCGGAATACCACGGTAATTTCTTCTCCAATTGTGTTAGGAACCATAAGACATTCATTTTTACTTCATAAATAAGGGTTACAGTATGTCATGCTCAGTCAAAGAAGATAAAATGAATCTAATTAAGTGCCATCAGAAGATCACTTTGCTGTTTTTATTGCAGCAATAAAAGTGCCCTTACCTTCTTATTCTTAGAGAAATGACAGAGATTATTATGGAAATAGGATGAGATCAAGTAAGTCTTGCTTGACCTAGACTTGGATACAACAATATCCTTGTGTCAGTGATTGTTGAAGTGAATAAGCAGTTTACGAAACCTGATGGGCTAAAGCTCATAAGAGATGCACTTCCTTTATTAGAATGAATGAAACCATATGTGAGCCTCAGACAGGGCTTGTTTATTGGGTTTTCTATAAACAATATCATCATTTTATTGATCTATAGGCCTCAGTGGCGATGATGGCAAACAAGGCTTTCAGATGGATGACTGCAAGTGCCTAACGTTGATTAGTTGATGTGTGCACAAGTGAAAAGAACCATTTAGCATTAGTGGTATGTGTGTACCAGTATAATCATCTGGAGGTTGCTTCGGGGCATAGGAGAGCTCTGCATGGAAATAGGAAGAGTGGAGAGCCCTGAAAGAGCACAGGTTAAGTGAAAGGCTGTTAAACAATATCTGGAAGACATTTTTATCAAGTTGTCAGGGGCTTTAAAATGCCAGCAGGGAGTTTAAAATAAAGAAATAACTGATATGTGTGAAGAGTCTGCTATAAACTCCCTGAAGTTTAGAGGATTCTCAGTGCCTGTAAAGTAGAAGAGAGTTCAGTTGATATGTGCTAACGACATCTGACCCATATCTTTGGAGATTTGATGGAGAATAAATTCAGCCTCCTATGTGTATCAAACCCCCTGGGCACAAGGGAGGGGTTAGTGAGCCAGGAGATCCAGAGCTGCATGGCCTTGTGTCCTGGTTTAGCCCCAGGCAGCCACCAAATCCCACACAGTCACTCACATGCTCCCCCAGCAGGATGGGGGAGAGAATCAGAAGGGTAAAAGCTAGAAATGGGTTGAGATAAAGACAGTTTCATAGGCAAAGCTAAAGCCACATGCACAAGCAAAGCAAAGCAAGGAATTAATTCCCTGCTCCCCACGGGCAGGAGGTGTTCAGCACCTCCAGGAGAGCAGGGACACATCATGTGTAATGGTGCCTTGGGAAGACAAACTCCATCACTCCAAACATCCTCCCCTTCCTCCTTCTTCCTCCCACTTTACACACTGAGCATGATGTCCTATGGTATGGAATGTCCCTTTGGTCAGTTGGGGTCACCTGTCCCAGCTGTGTCTCCTCCCAGTCTCCCATGCACCCCCAACTTCCTCACCAGCATGGAAAGCAACAAAGGCCTTGGCTTGTTTGGTAGACAACTGTCAGTTTGTGCAGTGACTAAAAGTGCAATCAATAGAACATACAGAATACAGCTGGAATGGTAAATATGACTGAATTATTGGCATGGTAAAGACAACTTAAACCTTGTGTCCCATTTATCTCAACCCATGAGTTTTGTAGCCTTCACCCTTCTGATTCTCCGCCTGATCCTACTGCTGTGGGGGTGAGTGGGTGGCTGTGTGGGGCTTAGTGGCTGCTGGGATTAAACCACAGCAGTAAGTAACCCAGTTCACCAATTTCTCCATGCAAGAGAGAGTTCATCTCCAAGTCTCTATTTCTGTGAGAGCTTAGGGCCCAAGTAGAGACATCTCCTCACTCAGGAGAATGCTGTCCTTGCCGTTTTCACTTTAGCTGATGTAGCAGAGATGTAAAGCACCACAAAAAAAATCCAATAATGCTAATTTATTTAATTTCCTGAGCTGGAAGTGACAGGGAGCCAAGTGCACACTATGCAGCTCACATGAAAGCTGATGTGCAAGTTGAAAAATCAAAAACATTGCCAAGGAGACCACAACTTGCTTGGAGTTAACCCATCTCAAACGAAGGCTGGTGAAATCCTTAACCTGCTTCAACAAATGACATTTCAATGCTAATAAGGAGAGAGGAAATGAGGGGAAATATTTAAGGGAAACGTATTGTAGCTGCAATTGCTGAGCCAGATCCACTGCTGGTCTAAACACTGTTGAAGCAAATAGAAGATATAATGATTAGTGTCAGCTAGGAATATGCCCCTTAGCACTGTGCCATTAAAGTTCCTGAGAGTGGGAGTTAACAAAGGCAGTTGAAAGTGTATTGGCAAATGATTTTTCATTCCATTTTGAAAACTCATTTCATGCATTGTTGTGTCATCTACTTGGAAAATTACACTACAAGCAGAAAGACCAAAATGTGATCCTGATCTTTTAAATCATGATCCCTAGGGCAGAAGGACATGATTGACCTGTAGTTATTTGTTAGGTCTTTCTAGGCCATTCAGCAGAATAATATGCAGGAGAGTCATATGAGTACCTATATAACAAGTAAAAGGTATTTGATTGAGAACTATATTAGAGTGAATAAATAACAGTGAGATAGCTCATGCTGTGAAGTTGTAACTGAAACTTAAATAGCCATTTCTGTTGCCTTGATGTAATTGGTGACCTACTGGAACCAGCTCTTTGTTGGTAATCTATATCAACCCTTGGCCAATAGTACCTTTCAATTCATCCTTTCCCAAGAGATGGAAAGCAGTCACAGAAACCTTTTCTTTTGCTGCATGCCATTTATTTCTTTGAAGGATGGAGCAGTCTCTTCTAAACACCCACTGTGCATTAAGTATTACAAATTAAAATAAACTACTCCCTGCCTAAGCAAAACAGTAGCCACAGGGGCAGGGTGGGATCAGCTTGTTTTCTAGTATTTGTCTCTATTAAGGAGAAAGATTTTAGTAACTGGAATATAACAATGTTGCCTCTTATTCTCTGAAAATTTATGTGTACATGTGTAACAAATACAGAGCTTGAAAATGAAAATTAATTGGATTCCAATATGGATAGTGGATGGGGAACACTATACAACTTCTTATGCCTAGCTTTATTACTTAATCATACTGGTTGAGCTGGAAAAGCCTCTTGTGTATGTGTTCAAGATGATTAGACTTGCAGTAAGATATTGACTGGAAAAATCACAGTTTATGAGAAATGAGTTCTTGCTGATTTCTTTTTTCTTGTGAATGAACAGAGAGAACTGCCCAATTCTGTTTGGGGTTTTCTGTTGCTGTTCATATCACAGACTCATTGACTTTTAGGGGCTGGAATGGACCTTAGAG
>NW_008657222.1:0-3632 GCF_000695815.1 Acanthisitta chloris | reverse complement strand
CGCTGCTCCTCCTGTGTCCTCCAGCCCAGCGCCCACCCGTGAATTCTTTATTCCCGGGGTGGAAGGACAAGGAGTGTGCTAATCGGCACCTAATTTCCCACCGAGCGTGCCCTGCGTGGCGGGGCGGCTTAGGGCTCATCTCCCTTCCAAATAAAGCAGAGCGGCTATTTATGGTCATGGCTTAAAGAGGAGCAGATCTCATGTACCATGTTGGAAGTTCTTGAAAAACAGCCAAAATACAGAGGTCAAGTTTCCTGTACTGACAGCAACTTAACGGGACGCGAGACAGCAGTGTCCTTCATAAGGAGCTGGAGAACTGGGTCACTGTGCATCCTTCGCTAATCACTGGGTTCCAATAATAAATTACTTAAGTGAATTTCTAAGCAGTGTGGAGGCCAGAGAGGATCTGCTTGAAAGACTGTTACTACCTCAGCCGTGGGAGCCAGTGGGAGCATTGCCAAGGGGTTCACATCAACAAGATGAGGGTCAGGCCCCCAATATTGCTTGTTGGATGACATTATGAATAAGAAAATACACAGTTGTGCTATCCACTGGGATCAGACTCTTCATTAGAAATTAAGGGACAAGGTAGACAAAATGATTGTTTGGTAAATTTCCCCAGGGTCTACTTTTAAAAAACCATAAAACCTTGTGGCAATGCCTTGCCCAAAGCCAGTAGCTTCCAGTAGCTGCTGGTACTCAGAGGCAGCAGTTCTCAGGAGTTTTACAAGGAGTTGTACGCAAATAGGCTCTACCATGGAACTGCCTATTCTTGGAAAAGCTTTATGAAAGGATTTAATGTTGACAGACTTAAGTAGTGATGTCTCAACTGTGAAGAATCTGTTGTTTAACAAACTTGATGAAGCAAAAGTGCCTATCATTAAAGTGAAAGTATTCCCTTTTGTTTTAGGAGATCATTGAGGCTTGAAACATCTATGCAATTTGGTATGCACATAATTTGATAGTCTGTTTTACAAGAAGTTGATTAGAATCAGAAAAATCAACCTCTCAAACTCCGGCAGAAGAGAGCAATGCAATGTGCGCAGATCAAATAGCCTTAAAATGGAAAAAGGATTTATATAGTGGCAAATTGGGCAATGAGTCTTAAAACTACAGCTGTATTCTTCTAAACACTTTTACGTTATTGGTGAGTTGGTAAGTTATGATTCACTGCCATTTGATGTTAAATTTACTGTCACAAAACGTTAGCGATCACTGGCTGAAACCAGAAGGCTGCTTTTTAAAAATTGTTGGGTACTGAGTTGTCTAAGAATGGGCTGTCACTACCTGCAGAGTATTTTGTCATTTCAGGTTTTCCCAGAAGCATACACTTGTTTCTACCTTTGCTAATACTTTAAGATTTACTTTTTTTTTACATTCATAAAACATATTAGCGGTTTTGTGTCTGTAAGGCAAAGAAGGCCAAGTATCACTTTTCTCACCAGCTGGTACAATCTTAGCAACAGTAATCAGTTTAATTTCCCAGCTTGATTCAAAACACTGCTATTTACACTCCCATTGCGTGGTGATATCCTCCTCTGTTTACGTGACCAGGTTTAAAATTTAACTACATCCACCATGCTGTTATTCTTCCTAAAAAGTCAGAACACATGGATTAAAAAGTAAGCAAAAAGAAAGCATGGTAGTACTGTTCCCGTATCGAACTTGGAAGCATGGCTAAACGGGATTACGTGTATTATTAGGGTCCTGATCCTGCAGCCCTCACTGAACTAATAACTTGTGTGGGAGCTTTGCCAAAGGTTGAGTGAGAGCAGAAGCAGCAACAGCTGGCACGAAAGGACCAAGATGTCAGGTGCCTTAACATTAATGGGCATTTTTCTCCCAAATATTTTAAGTAGACCTGTATAGATTTGGCTCAGTGGCTTCAGTTGGTAACAATTTCTTGGGGGAGAGAGATCAAAGATGTCCCACCATGGAATATTTCAAGGATATATGGATGCCTCTTCTCCGAAGTCACTGGAAATGAAACATAATAGGTTCCAGTGCAATGCAGACCTGGGCAATCTCCTGTGTTAACCCTGTGAGGTGAGAGGGACCCACCACCCTCCCTTCCCACATTACAAATACTTTTTACGTATGTCCTTTCACATAGCTCTTCCAGGTGAGATAATAAATATACAAAAGAACAAAGTCTACTATATAAATGAAAGCAGATTTATAAAATTACAAGTTTAATAGATAAATATAATAAATACTTTATGCATCATAACTCTGGACAACTACATTTAAAGCAAGTATGTTGGCAAGTCACAAAAAAGTTGCGCCTTGGCAACTTTATTTTTCAGAAAACCACACTGACAGGCATATTACAATGTTACGCATGAGGCTTTATGCTGTAAGTATGTTCAAATCCCGCTCACCTACTGAGTTCACCATGACATATATATGGGTGTAGTGTTCTTTCTATTTTGGAATGTCGTTTTGCACACCAACACGGTTGTACAGATAGATGTTCTACTTACCAGGGACAGTGGGGAAGAGTTTTGAAGAAAAATACTGGTAAATGACTTCTAGAAAAACTAAAGCATTTCTTAACTTTTTATTGACATTGGCAAATTAAAATAGAATAAATTAACAATATTTTCTCAAAAAAATGTTTTGTACAAAAATACTGTCAAAATTTCCTGAAAAGCTTTCAACACAGTAGTATCTTTTCATGTACTGAATAAACTATATTAGCACAGTGTCAAAACGCTGAAGACAGAAACAAAATTTAAAAAAAAAAAAAATCTGTGAAATGTTTGCCACTAGTCAACATTCCATCCACACCATATTATTGTCTGTACATATGGGGGAGGGGGAATGGGTAGCAGACTTTTTAAGTAACAGTATTACTTTTCCTGATCTGGAAAGGTTTGGCCCACATCTGTTAAGCTTCCAGTTTAGCGTATTCAAAAAAAAAAAAATTAGTCTGCACTGCAATGCATAGTTAAAAATTAAGCAAGATGGCAGCTTTTGTGCAGTAGTATCTGCCCTTCAAAGTTCATGCAACCAACTAATGCAATTTTTTTCCCCGTTCACTCAGAATTTGAATGCAGTTCAACTCATTGGAAATCATCGTTTACAAAATCCACGAGATTAAGCAATTTGCCAAGATTAATATCTAACAGTTCGGCACTGTGGGAGTTATGGGCACGTTACTGCGAGGATATTAAGAGAGGGAGGTGGGGAGGGGGATGACCAACATAAAAAGGCAGAGTTCGCTAGATAATTATTACTACGGGAGGGGAGGTGAGTGTCAAAGCTACCAAAAAAAAAAAAGTGGAAGCGATTTAAAAAAAAAAGAAAAGAAATTATACAAGCGCATAGTTGACTCTGCTTTCCAGATTCTCACCTTTTCAAGCCCTGAAAAGTGAGACACCGTGTCTAGGGGAATGTTTTCATTCGCACCGATAGAAGTCCTTTGTTTGTTTTAAATGAATCAGCAGCTCACCCTGCTGGGCTGCTGTTTGCAAACGAAGTCTGTCATGAAGTCAAACTCGTTCTGTCCCAACCACAGCTCGGGAAGCTCCTTGATGCGATCCAGCCCCATTTCGATGACTAAGGACATGAGGACCTCCTCGTCGATGAAGTCCGTGTCTATGACATTGGGCGGCAGCATTGCCGCGGGG
>NW_008657221.1:331-801 GCF_000695815.1 Acanthisitta chloris | reverse complement strand
ACTTCAGCAATTGCTGCCCATCACCTGTGGTGGTGGTGAGGGGGCATGAGCCATGGCAGGCATGGGGACTTCTTGACCTGTGCCCAGGATGGGGCAGTGAGCCCGGGGCAGGTCCTGTGCCCCCCACCCACTCCAGCGGGTACCCTACCTGCTCTGCGCCTCAGTTTCCTCATCTGTAAAATGGGGAGAATAATACTGCCCTACCTCACCTGGAGCTGGCTGTCAGGTGGAGCTCATCCCTGCACCCCCAGAGCCACCAGCAGCAGGCACTGCCAGGGGCATGGGGCACTGCCTACCAGGGGACCGAGGACCGGGGCACTTCCCTGGCCCCGCCCCAGCATCAAGAGCCCTGATGAACAGTGTCCGTGGGGGTTGGAGTCCAGCGGGGTGGTCGAACCTGTGACAGAGTCTGTGCTCAAGGCACCCACCCTCTCCCCCTGCTGTTCCCCAGTCCCCAGAGAGATGCCACC
>NW_008657221.1:0-203 GCF_000695815.1 Acanthisitta chloris | reverse complement strand
GCCATGTTTGGGGACCGTCTGCATTGCTCTAGGGAGGTGCCATGCATGCCAGGTGCTTGGTGCCCACTGGCACCTTGCCCATGCTGCGGCTTGGCTGGCAGGGGCCTGGCCCTCCTAAGGGGCACAGGGGGGATGTGTGGGGAGCTGGGGGCAGTGTTCACTGGGGACCAGCTCAGGGCTCCAAATGCACCCCCTATCTGTAT
>NW_008657220.1:630-996 GCF_000695815.1 Acanthisitta chloris | reverse complement strand
TTTTTCCCCAATTTTTTTGCGATTTTTTCCCCAATTTTTCCCCAATTTTTTTGCAATTTTTTCCCCAATTTTTCCCCAATTTTGGGGTGATTTTCTCCCCTTTTTTTTCCATTTTTTTCCCATTTTTTTCCCATTTTTAGTGCATTTTTTTCCCATTTTTTGTGTTTCTCACCGCGGCCGATGAGGACGGCGCCGGCGCCGATGATGATGATCAGAGCTAAGAGTTTTCCAGCAGTGAAAATATCTTGGACTCGAGTGGCCAAACGAACACTCTGACTGTTCACCCAGGTCAGCAGCACTGCAGGAACACACTGGGATCACTGGGAGCACTGGGAGGGAACTGGGAGGGACTGGGAGGGACTGGGC
>NW_008657220.1:0-235 GCF_000695815.1 Acanthisitta chloris | reverse complement strand
ACTGGGAGGGACTGGGAGAGGTTTGGTCAACAGGTCTACCCATAGAAGTCAATGGGAGAAGAAAACCCATTGGGGTCAATGGGAATCAATGGGAATAATGGAGAATAGGAGGGACTGGGATGGACTGGGATGGACTGGGAGGGACTGGGAGGGACTGGGAGGGACTGAGAGGGGATTGGGATGAACTGGGATGAACTGGGAGGGACCAGGATGAAACTGGGAGGGACTGGGATGG
>NW_008657219.1:13586-21131 GCF_000695815.1 Acanthisitta chloris | reverse complement strand
GACCACGGCCTGACCACGGCCTGACCATGGCCCCTGACACAGTCTGCCTGCAGTGCTAAACGAGCACGTCCATCCCACGAACAAATTGGAGCCATGGCCATTCACCGACAGCAATTCCCCGTAATTAAATGTGAATTAATTGATTTGCCAAGCGATGCATTTGCTTTATATATGGTGTTTTTATTAGCAAACCCTACTTACTTAAGTAATTTCCAAGGCATATTTATTAGCGCTGCGTAAATCTGAGTAAACAAGTCATTTTTAATTGTGGGAATAATTAAACATGACTGTGTATGTTTATTGCCGAGCACACCCAGCCAGGGCTGCGGCTGAGGAGCTTTGCCCCTCCTGCCTAGCACCCTGGGCTGTGCCACCTCCCAGTGCAGCCACCCCAGGCACCAGTGCCCCATTGCCCTGGGGGTGATCCCATTCATCATAGCGTGACATCCCTAACGACGTGTGGGATTCGTTTCCCACCAGGACATGTCCCAGTCAGTGCAAGGACTGTCCCCTGGCAGCAGAACTGCTGGCAGAGGAGCAGCATCCTCCACCCCTCCACGTCCCACACACTCCTCCTTACCCCAGCGCGCAGAGAGACTTTGGCGAGGCTTTTTTCGGGGGTCTCATGATTAAAAAATTGGCTCTGCAATGCTTTATGCATGCATCTGTTATGCTAAAATAACCCTCCTTCCTAACCATGCCCACCTGCTGTCTTTTTCAATTTTAAGTATTTCTAAGTAGCAATCAAATCAGTATAATTTGTTCTTTATCTCAGAAAAACCATTGTGAAAGAAAAATGTGACCATTATGTTACATCAGGGAAAAATACCAGCCCTTTTCTTTCCAGCCTTCTCTCTGTTCTATCAGATCTCAGTCGTCATTATGCCCGTCGGATTTAATATCGCTCGAATGCTCCGAGCGTTCTTTAATCACTGCAACCTTTCTGCTGTCCCCGAGCTCCCCCTCCCCAAGGTTCAGGCTTTTTTCCTTTCTTTTTTAATTCAGATACGTAAATACTCGTATCACGAATGCGTTAAGGGTTTCCAGGAGACGCTCGCGGCGTGTCGGGCGCTGCTGCTCTCAGCAGCCTTACCCGGGGATGGAGGGGCTGGATCCTGGAGCGCGGGATGTGCTGGGCAGAGCCACCCCCAAACTGCTCCGCAGAGAGCCGAACAACAGCCCGGGCAGATATTGATGCCATAATCGATGCTGAGATTAGGAGTGACTGCGAAACACACCCAGGTCGCTGTAAAAACATTCAGTGGCACAGATTTCAATAAAGCCTATGGATCAGAGGGCGCTGGCAAAGGATTATTTATAGACTCACTGCAGAGGTAGGGCGGAGAGGGAGCCCATTACAGCTCGGATCAATCCCTGCACGTGCAGAGGGCTGGCTGCGAGGCGCTGGGCCAGGCCTTGGCAAGATGTCTTTTTGATTTAAAGGACGGGGCAGTGGAACCTTTCGTCTGTAAAAAAACCAGTAATGGGCGGGTGATTTTCAATCACCTGATTTGTTGCAGGTTTTGCAGCTTGAGGAATAACCCTCTGCTGGCTTAGGCCCCTTTCAGTTCATTGATTATTCAAATATCTTCCCAAATCCCCCAGATGGTCTCTGGACACCCTGATCCCCCTGAATGCTGCTCTTGGGCACAGGACTGGCAGCACTGCATTGGAATCGAGCCCTGGCTTGAAAAATGCCCTTCACGTCCTCTGGACGAGACATCAGAAGAGCCTCTTCACACATGGCAGCAGCAGCTGGGGAGTCTGCAAATACAACAGTGGCCCCTGGCAACACCTCCGACCTGCGTTATCTCCACGGACTCTTCCCGGGACACAACCACGGGGACCGTGTCGCCGTCAGCACAGATGTGATGCTTACCACATCCTGCCACGGGAGGACTCTGAGGAGCTGGGCCTCGGAGAAACCTGTCCTTCAGCCTGCAGACCTCAGAGCAGCTCGAACAAGAATAGATGCTAAAAATAAATCCTGTCCTTTCCTTCCCTTTTGACTTCCCAAATGCCAGTCTAAAAATAAGAGCCATTTGCAGGAGAATCCCCCACGGCTGAGGCTCCTCTCTCCCAGGACACAACTGTTACGAGAGCTGTGAGCACATCTTCAAGAGATGCACACAAGGTTCAGATCGTTACACAGTCAGCCAGAGCTGGGGGTCAAGCATTTCTGTTCAGGAGCACACTGCTCCTGCCAGCTCTGTATTCCACTGAGATCAGCGCAGACCTCGCTGCTGACTGTGTTCTGGACTGAGGGGCCACAGCACCAACTCCCCCAGCTACCTCCCTGGTCCCTGCCCCTGCACACATGCTCTCCATCCAGCTCAGCTACGTTCCACACAGTCTGGTTTCCATAAATAAAAATTAAGCAAACACTTAACGAGCATCATACATATTAATACCCTCCAGGTGAAGGTTAGCACAAGCTGTGATTGTGGCAAATCCGCATTTGATTAGATTGACTTGAAAACAGGGGAGATAAACAACCCACAAAAACCTAAAAATTACTATAATTTATTCTTTTGACCTCTGCGAGTTTCTCGGTTTTGTGCAGCTTCAGCCTCCTTCGTGCAAGGGGATTTTTCCCTACTCAGGGCGCGTCAAAGGAGCAGGTGCTGGCACATGAAAAGTGGCTCTGCACCCCTCGAGTCGCTCCCCACGTGTGCACACGGCATCTGTGCAGCGAGCGGCGCGTTCGGCTCAGCTGGCTCGTAAAAACCTCCTCAGGGAACTGAGAGACCTGTTACGGGTCCCTCTGCCGAGCCTGTCACGGGATGCTGAGGCTGCTGGACAAGCAGGAGGTGTGGGGATGGCAGACCTGGCACTCGAGCTGCCTTCGCTCACAAACTGCTGTGGGTTATTCTGAGCTGTGGCACTGCTGGAAGGCAGTGGGATGAGGCTGAGTGGGAAGTGACTGCACACAGCCAAGTGCTGCAAGCTGTGACCTCGTCAGGCACAGCCGTGAGGTATCTTAGCAGCCTTTTCTCTTCCCCTGACTTTAAACCAGTTCGGGTACCAGCACTGGCAGTGCAGACCTGCAAGTCCCACTGACTGGAAGCTCCTGGCTCACCACACAGCGAGGGCAGAGATGCCTTTTTGCTGGGCTGGAGCAGCAGATTGGCTGGAGGGTAGCGCCAGGGTAAGCCCCATCCATCCAGCATCCCTGGTGTGGTGGCACTCCCCTCCCCATAGACGCAAACTATCAGATCTATACCTTTCCAACAACCTCCCTACAGCCCAGCCCGTCCAACCTGGGCCCAAGCACACATCTGGGGGACTGCAGATGTTTTATACGACCCCTCACAGGATGGACAAAGAAGCCCCTGAGTTTTTCCCAGCACAGCAGTCACCGTTTTCCCTGCACTCAAGCCGTAAAGGACATTCCAGCTGCAGACAGAGCACAAACAGCTGCTTAACGAGCGCCAGCAAAGGCAAGTGGCAGGATCCAACCTGCGGCTGACGTTCCCCGCAGGGTCCCTGCTCGCTGTGAGCGCAGGGCGCAGCGGCCGTGGAGGACAGGCCGTAGTTATTCATTCCTGTGCCGTCCGTGGTGACAGCGTTAATCACAGCAGACTCTGGGAGAGGGATGCTAATGAAGATGTGACGCGGGCAGCGCCGTCCACAGCCATTTCTCAATTCATTAGCATCCTGTCAGTCCGAGGGGCGACCGCGGAGACCCGCGTTCCCACCTTTCACCAAAACATGACAGGTTCATAAAGCAACGCTATTTTCAGTCCTGGGGTAAAGCCAAACACGTTCCTTAAGATCAGTGGTTGTTACAGTGAGTCCCTAAAAGAAGGAACAAAAGAGGGAACAAACCCCAGCATCTGACTGAACAGCAGCGAGGTGTCCTGCACCACTCTTTGCCCACGGGCAGGTCCAGCAGCCTTGTTCCTTGGAGCAAAGTGGAGCTATACCCATGGCAAGGAGCAAGCCTGAAAATCTGTGTGTCCCAAGGCAGGACAGACCCTGGTGGCTGAAAGCCAGGACAGGCATCTCCTGCAGCACTGATGCCCTCACACCCACACAAACACTTTACTGAATGGCAAAGACACAGAGAAGGAAACAGGCAGCAGTGCACAACAGGAGGAGCTCAGATCTCTCTCTCTAAGGCCATGCCCCATTGACCAGACAATGCCCAATGCCCCTAACACTTCTGCTCCACATCATGCTGGGTGAGCAGCAGCTCTTTGGCAGGGCAAATTAATCCAGGGGCTCTATATAAGGAGCAAGCCCATTTCACTCCTGAAATCAGTGAGCAGTAATGCTGCATCCTCAGGAGAGATGGGGTGTACCCTAACCAGCTTTAGCTTAGGAAATACAGCCCTCCGAGCCATCTGATGGGTGCCCGAGGCAAAGTGATCATAGATCAGGCAGGTTTCTAACAGAGCTGCATCCTGCTCTGCTGCTGCAGGTTTCCATGCTAGTTCCATCACCATGACATCAAAACTCAACCTCTCTGCTCTGACCGGGTGCCATATGTTACCAGCAAATATCCAGAATAGCCGTGAAGCTCATGCAAGTGCTCACTAAATCTGGGAAGACAGTTTTTGCTGATCTCTGTTCTCTTGACACAGTTGCTTCATCATCTGACTGGGAATAACAACAGCGCAGTGTGAGCCATTGCAGGCTCCCGAGCCATGGGCAGCAAACAGCTGGCACAAAGCTGTGTCAAATACACCTCATCCACCCCAAATATGCCTGTCTGGCTGATTTTGGGTAGAGCCATAAACCAAACCAGAGGATGCATTTCCAGACATTGGGAAGGAATAACCTAATTTTCAGTCTGGGGCTTGTTTTCACCCTGGGCAGACAGGGAGGGGAATGAGCCACATCTCCATCGCTGCAGCAGAGCCAAGGCACTCACCCTCTTCCAACAGGATCTCCTGGAGACCCCGAGGGGCTGCTGCAGTCTGGGAGATAACCCAAATCTCTCGCAGCATGACAGGGTCCTGTGGAGGGCAGAACAAGCCTGCTGGAGCAGTAACTCTGCCTGGTGGGAACCTGAAGTTAGAGCATTCCGGCTAGGAAAATTAAATTACGCTTTTGGAAGGCAGAATCAATGAGGCGCCTGTGTCTGAGTGGCAGCATCTGCTTACAGTGAGACGCTCATGAGCAGAGGGTTTGGCAGAGGCTGGTGCAACAAAGCAGCCAGGAGGTCCCTGGCCATGGCACTCTGTGTCCAAAAGAGATCTCATCCTCTCCCTCCCTGCTAACAGCTGAAAAACTCTGGCCAAATGCAGTCAGGGTCCCAGCTCTGTGGCAGAGTGGGACACACACCTGTTGGCAGCATCCAGGCAGCACCAGAGACCTTGAACTTCTCTGACTGAATTTCCCCCCTGTCCCTTGGGTACCTCCTGGTCTCCCTGCCAGCCTCAGCTGCAGCACAGCATCGTCTGAGCTGTGACAGTGCAGACAGCACATCCAGCCACTGCAGCCCGACCCTCCCGGGCTGTCAGCTCTGCACAGCCAGCAGCACCTCCTGATGCAAAGGGTCTCGTGGAGGAGTGGGGACAAGCAACTAGGGTGAGGGATTGCCACGGGAAAGGAGGCTGAGAGTGCAGAAAACAGGAGTGCACGCAGAGCCATCCTGTCTGAAGACACGTCCGTGCTGAGACCCACGTGGGAGTCCTGTCCCTGCACAGAGCCATCCAGCGAGGAGAGCCGTGCAGGGAGAAACCTCCTGGACCAGCTGACAAGGAAAATGCTTTGCCCTCCTCCCAGATGAAAGAAAGTGTTCAGTGCACACTCTGACAAGATGAGCCTCTCCTGATCTGATGTTCATTCCTCTTGAAAACACTCAGAAAAAGAGTAACCTCACTCCCTACCCTCCTCCCCAGGCTCACACAAGGGCACAGGCTCTTCTCTCTATGCTGGTGGGTTTTTTTTAAAGACCACGCACTTCCATTTAATTAAAAGTATCTACGTAGGAATGAGATTAATTAATTCTCCTTCTACCCAAGAGCCCTCTCATTGTGTTTGCTTAAATGAGGTTTTAAAATGTTGTCTCTGTGCTGTATCTGGGCCAGTTGTCTCCAGACAACACTTGGCATGTTCTTCCAGCTCGTGCTACACCACCCAGGTCTGTCACGAGGGAGTGAGGAGCGCAGGGCCAGCCCATCCTGCTTTGGAGGATGTTTAGAGGAAAGCTCAGCACACGCATGAGCATCTCTCCGAGGACCCACTCACCCTCCAAACAGCCCCTGTAGTGTGGGACGCAGACACACAACCCTGGAAATGCCAGGAGGAGCTGCCAAGGCTGCCCAGCCCAGCTGGGAGCACAGCAGAGAGGCTGGGACAGGACCCTGCGCCCCACACCGCCCGTCCCGGCCCTGCAGGAGCCCCAGTCCAGAGAGGAGTGTGAGGGGCAGCAGAGACATCCCTGCCCTGACAGGAGCCCCAGTCCAGAGAGGAGTGTGAGGGGCAGCAGAGACATCCCTGCCCTGACAGGAGCCCCAGTCCAGAGAGGAGTGTGAGGGGCAGCAGAGACATCCCTGCCCTGACAGGAGCCCCAGTCCAGAGAGGAGTGTGAGAGGCAGCAGAGACATCCCTGCCCTAGGGGCTCCCAGGCAGGGCCAGCAGGGCACCCATCAGGCTGTTTGCACTCAAACAAATCACCGGGAGGCTCCCCAGGGCCCTGAGGCAGGGACCAGGGTGATCTCAGGTAGATCCCTCAGGAATGCAGAGCCAGACACCGTGCCCAGGGCAGGGCTCTCCTGGCAAAGCACCACATCTGTATCCTGCTTTCCACAGGTGGTTCTTGTTTCACCCGAATTCCCCACGATAAATCCTTATCAGGGCACCCATGGAAAGCCTGTGGTGACTCTGTTCGCTCAGATTAGCTCTGCATAGATTAGTTCCTCGTGGCGCTTAGCCAGTTCAGATTTCCGATAAACGTTTAGACAGATTTTCCTGACTTGGGGGAGGGAAGAGGGGGAAACACGAGGGGTTGGAGGAAGAAGCAGAAAATTCGTCGCCTGCCCACACTGCAGATAGTGCTTGAGACATGAAATATTCATTGCCTTTCAACCAGGCAGGGCCGACGAGCTGCAAGTGCTTCTCCCCCCCAGGTAGCACACCCTGCCCGAGCCCAGGGGCAGAACCCTGCGGGAGCACAGCTCCTCCTGCTCCTCCTGCTCCTTCCTCCGCACCCCGAGCACCACTCAGCCTGTCTGTGTCTGCAGCAAATACAGCGAATACTGCCTTAACCTCTGGCATTGTCTCTCCCCTCTAACTCTGATCTTTTATTCACCTCAAACCTGAGCAAAGACTTCCCAGGCAGTAAGGGAGCAGCAGGTAGTCACCCTTGGGTCACACGCGGGGACTCCCACCCGGGCAGGACCCGGTGCCACACTCGGACTGGCACCAGTAGGGACGGAGCTGCGAGCTCAGCCCCCCGAGGGCAGAGGGTCCCTGGAGGAGCACACAGCCCCCCGAGGGCAGAGGGTCCCTGGGGGTCAGGGTGTGCGGGAGGAGCACACAGAGCGTCCCTGGAGGGCCGGGGCGGGCGGGCGCAGCACACAGAGGGCCCCGGGG
>NW_008657219.1:0-13423 GCF_000695815.1 Acanthisitta chloris | reverse complement strand
GGCAGAGGGTCCCTGGAGGGTCAGGGTGTGCGGGAGGAGCACACAGAGGGTCCCTGGGGGTCAGGGGGTGCGGGAGGAGCACACAGCTCGCCCCAGGCACGGCCCGTCTGCCTCCCCCAGACACGCTGCCTGGGGATGGAAATTTCCACCATCCCTTTCATGCCCCCGGTTCCTCTCCGCAGGATTTCTCTGCCTGCCGTTAGCCCTCAGAGCTCTGATTTGTCGGTCTGTCGTCTGGACAAATGCTGACGGGCAGAAACAAGCAGGGCTTTCTTCTCCCCCTCCCCTTTTCTCCCTTTTTCCACCTTCCACACTGTCCACTGCCAGCGAGCACATCAAGGGAAAAGGATGAACAACTGACCCATAAAATAAATACAGGGCTTACAGTTTCTGATAGAGATTAAATATAGTATGAGTCATGACTAGATAAAAGCCAGTGGAAGGAAAAGCCTCAGACCTCAATAGAGCATTAAATAAAATGAAAGCAGCACATAGACAGACTCACAGACACAAGCTGCAAGTTTTATGGGGAGTTTTTGCTCCAAGCAGACTCACCTCGGGATCGCAGCTCACACGTGGCCCTGAGGAGAGCAGGAGAGGCAGAATGTGGCTCCGGGCAGAGCTGCTGCCCCTCTGACCCCTCAGGCCCCTCCTCAGGACCAGGTGCATCCAGTTTCTCTGGCCAAGCAGTCAGGCAAACACCAGCGGAGTTAAAGCTGCGGCGCAAGGAAAATTGGAGCTGAGCTCGGCAGCAAATTAGACATTTAAAAACTGAGGAGTGTGAGTGGTGAAGATTAAATGTGTTATAGATTTGCTGGAGGAGAGGCGAGAGAAGCAAAGGTGGATCATTGACACCCCTCAGGCAACTGGGTGCAGATTTGTTTACGTACCAGTGTGTAATCAAGTGGGAATGAATGCGAGACACGGGGCCTTAATTTTTCATTTGCAATCAAGGCCACGAACACCTTTTCTTAGTCACAGAAAAACACTGCCACGCTCCCTGTCCCTGCTCAGCAGCATTACCAGAGAAGGGACAATTACCAGGGATAATCGGGCTGATTGCAGACAGGAGCAGCAGGGGAAGGAATGTTCGGGGCTGCAGGGAAGGGCTGCCTGGTCAGAGGGTGTGGGAAGCAGCCTGGATCCAGGCACGTCCTGATCGCTGCTGGAGAAATGCTCCAAGCACCATGTCCCCCCTGGCTGGGAGTGGTTACTGTGGTGGGACACAGGGAGCTCCTTCTGGGAGCATCCCTGGGATGGATGAGGACCCTGGGATCCTGCCCTTGGCCTGGAGTTGTTCCCATTGTAAAGGCTGTTTGTCAATGCTGGGAAGAAAAAAAAAATCATCCCAGACAGTGTGAAATCTCACACTTGACTTGTGGTTCTGCCAGACTCGCTGAAAGGACTCTTGGAAGAAGTGCTGATGCCAGGGTCCAGTCTGGGAGATGTGGAAGAGCTGTGAAACGTGAATGCCTGGACATGCCCTGGATGTGTGGCACAATTGAAGGACAATGCTGGGGCCAAGTTCTGCCCCAGTAAGGGTCAACTCTCGTCCTGGCAACAGCCACAGGGATCAGGAACGGGGAATGGAAACCTGACCACAGGCATGGGAAACAGAAGAGAGGAAGTGGAACAGAGCAGGGGCCAAAGGAGCAGGGGAAGAAAAGAACTTGGAGAGTTGAGGCTGGAGATTACCTTCTCCAACTCATTGAGATTCCTGTGCAGGTCCCGTTTTGAGGAGCTGCTGCCAACCTGTCGCAGCTGTGGTGCTCGGAGGCAGCGAGGTGCTGGCCCCGAGGGAGGCTGAGAGTGGAGAACAGAGGAGAGAGGAGGGCGTCTGATCAAATATTCCCTTTACTCCTGGCAGCCTTCACATCTCCTGCTCGCGCTCCGTGCGTGCCTGCTCCCGGTGCACTCCAGCGGGCGAGGTGACGCTGGCACCGCTCACCCTGCTTGTTGCAGCAAGGAGGGAGCCACGAGGGCTCCCGGGAGGGTGGCACTGCTGTGACAGATCCTTAACCCAGGGCAGAGTGTCCCCCACACCACGTTTGGGCTGCCCAGTGCCCAGACCTTGCTCACCTTGGAACGTAGAGCCAAGGGACTGCAGAATGGCATCTCTCCATACTCTTCCTATCTGTATTCTGCATCCCTGTTCCATCTGTGTGCATTATTCCTATGCTGCCCACATCACTCCAGGGCTGTGACTTACAGGACTGCTGCTATCCTGCAGAACAGGATAAGGAACCGGAGCAGGAGAACACATCCGTGGGCAGATAGGCTAAGGCACACGGGTTAGAGCTGATATGAATGCAGCTCGGCCTGGGCTGACAGGGAGGACGGACGGAGAGCTCTGCATCTCGGTGTGAGGCACCAAGTCCTTCCGAGCACAGTGTGGGGCTCTGTCAGTCCATCCCCTCCCGGGTGACTGAGCAAGGAGAGGACGAGCCCAGAGGGGTGACCTGACACAGGATGGAGAGACATCCTACAGGGCCCAGGTGTGGGTCCATCTGCTTAGCATCCCTCTGGCAGCGGAAGGGCTGCAGGAGCTGCTGATGTCCCGGATCACAGCAGCTCTGAGGGGTCTCTCTGCAGGAGAGCCTGGGGCAGAAGGGACTGCTGAGCTCTCATCCTGCTTCTCGCAGGCTCCAGAGCACAGCTGGCCCTCAGCTGCCTTTGATCTGTTACTTCAATAGAGTGTGCTTGTTTAACTCCAGCTCTTTCTGCACTAAAATTTGTAAATTCACCTAAAGTTTATTTTCCTCCTAAAAGCTGTTTATTTACCCAGGTCTGTTTATTTAACTGAAGCTGACCAAGGAGCTCAGCAGTGTGCAGGCTGAGTGCAGGGCACGCAGAGCTCTGCCTGTCTGCACAACCACCCTCCCTGCACCTCCCCACGACCCCTGCTCAGCCCCAACCCTGCTCACCACCCGTGAGACCTTCAAGGAGCAGCAGGGATCACCTCCACAGCTGGCTCTGGAAACAGGACAAGGCCAGCACAAAGTTTCGGTGGCGTCAGACTGAAATGCCCTCCCTGGTTGTACTAATTCAGATGTAAATTGTAAGCCCAAGTGTTGGGGTTCAGGTGGAATTTGGGTTTTTCCCTCTGCTGAAATTGCACATCAGCTGAAGCTGTCGGGACCGGCACCGGGGGACACGCTGCCCCTGCCCGATCGATGCCGCCCGGAGCAGATGTTATCCCAGGCGGCACAGCACCCGCCGCTGCTGGAAAATGGGATTGGATCCTCAGAAAAAGCTATTAGCCCCTTGTCAGGACCCTCTGATGAGAACTGACTGGCCGGCGCGGATCGATGCTCCAGCCGCGCTCGCGCCTCGGCCTGCGCCGCGTGTTTCAATCACCCAGAGCAGGAGCAGGTACACGTTACCTGAGGTGAGTTACAGTGTCATTTATTGCTAATTGCTTCATGTGCCATGAGCTTTATGGCAACCTCAGCCTGGCAGCAGAGGCTGTAATTGCACGGGTCAGACTCAGATAAAATAATTCCTCCCTGTATTTGGTTTAAAAAAGAAGAAAATTAAGCATTGTATTACTCACCCAATAAAATAATTGTGCAATTAGGACCAAATGACTTCTGCAGCTTGCAAAAATGTTATGTTCAGGGCAAAGGCTCCATTCTCATTTGAAGCAACGATCATTGCCTTCATTTTCATAAAACCCAGCAGAGTCCTCAGTTCTGGGTAACTGAACAGGCTCAGCAGCCAGGGGGTCACACCTGGGGCAGCATTTCCTGCACTTAGACATTTGGGATTTGGGACTCACTAAGTCTCACTGCTCAGTGTTACCTTTACAGCTTTTCAAATCCGTATCTTGGTGTCTTGGTGTCTTAAAAGTTACTGCAAAGGGTTTCATCAAGAAACTGCTCCTGCATGCTACAGGTACAGTTTCTTGTCACATATTTGTAATGCCTATGCAGGACCAAGAAAGTGAAGGACCAGAGTGTTTAGATCCACGTGGGAAATGGGAAGAAATGCACCACTAAATAACCTTTAAACCTTGAAAGATGTGGACCCCTGATAGGATAAATTACAGACACCACAAGTGCGAGACGCAATTAGCACTGGCTCAAGGAGGAGAAAAGCACCACGAGGCAGCATCAGGGGCCTGTGAGCCTCAAACCTCTTCTGCATCAAGATAATTGCAATAGCCATGGAAACCAGCAAAGCCAACTCTGCTCGTTTCTCTGGGTGAGAAAAGAAGAGCTGCTTTTCCAGCTTTGCCCTACAGCTTTTCCCTCAAGTGTCATCATTTCTCACAGAATAGCGTTATTTCTGCCACGACCATGTGCTCGAGGGAACTGGACATCAGCCCTGGAGCTGCTGCCTCCAGCACAACCCCCTGGTCCTGCAGCTCCTCCAGCACTGAGTGCGTGGCTTACGCACGGTCCTTGCGGCAGAGATCTCTCGGTATGATCTCAGTGGGAAGCAATTGTCTCTCTCTTCCTTCTTTGTCCAAAATATAAAAGATTGATGCTTCTAATTTCAGCGCCGCAGCTGCCTTGCAGCCTGGTTTGGGGGAATGCTGAGGAGGAGCACACGCTGCTGCCACCGCGGCGAGCGGAGCAAAGGGATCCTGCCCAGCAGCACTCGCCACCGGAGCTCGGTGCCTGGAGGCAAACACACACCTGCCATGGTTTGGCAATCCCAAGTGTTCCAAGGTAACAGGAAAATCGGCACACTGGCTGGGAGACGGGGACAGGGCAAAGGAGGTTGTGTATCCCACATTCACCTTCCACGGCAGGACTTACGTATTTGCCTGCTGTTCAACGCTCACGAGCTACCCCAGCTCAGGGAGGCTGGAACATCAGCGACAGATCAAGCTCCTCCAAGTAACTGCTCCCAAAATAAAACAGTTTATCAATTATAGACAAGAAACTTGTGAAATCTGCTCTATATTTAATGCAGCTTCAGTGCCTCAGGTTTAACTCGGTTTGCCCCAGGCAGCACTCGGTGGCACCTGCCTGGGCTCAGCCCCCTCTGCCCACACTGGTGGTCTCTCTAACAGCCAGGGAGAAAGTGCAGAACGAGACCTGTTTTTGTAACATTAATCTTTTTTTATTAAGAAGACAGATATTTTATAGTACTTCTTTTCCTTTGTAAAAATGGGATACATGAACCAATACAAAATGTGAATGGGAACAGATGGATATGTATTTTCTTACACTGTAACATCTTCCATGGACACCTTAAAACAGAACTGGCCTAAGGGGACAAACTAAAAAGGCCGGGTAAATAAAGAACAAGGTTGTTTATCATCAGTTCCGCGTCCTTCATTTGTGATCCTCCTTTAAACAAGGTTGTTCTTTCTTCACGCTTTGAAATCCTAATGACCTAAAGCTGTACAAAGTAATACTCAACAATACATTTCAACAGTGCACTGTATACTGAAGAAAAAATACATAAACCGATATACAACTAAAATTCATAATTTCCTGTTTTTTCTCCTGTTTTTATGTGGGTTTTTTTTTATTTTTCCAATGCGTGGGGCCGAAATTTTGCAATCTACCTGAGACGGAAAACACCAATCAAACACATGAACCTGAGACATGTCAACATTGTAAGTCAAAGTTACATCGGTAACACTGCACTACGGTACACTTCCAAACAAGGATGGGCTGCTCAAGGCCAGGGTGTCCCGTCCGGCTCGCCCGGCTGCTTCTCACCCGGGGGGTGGCAATGGTGCTGAGGGCTCAGAAACGAGCGGCGCTCGGCAGAACCTGCTCGGAAAAGGCTGTTTGGAGAGGATCTGCCCGTGAGGAGGGAGAGGCGGAGCGCTGCCCCGCGCGGCTCGCCCGCGGCGCCAGGCACCCCAGGAACCATCCGCGCTGGGATGGTGCTGCCAGAAACGACGATTGGAAAACAAACGCACAGAAATGCCCACACAAACCCCCTAAAAAAACCCAAACCTGACGCTAAAGTTAATTGCTTCCCTTAAATAAATCAGATACATTTGCCACGTAAACAATAAGAAAAGCACCGCCCGAAATCCAAGATTACTCACCAAACAAAAGTCAGCATATCTAGCTTTACACCGTCCTCCCGCTGCGGTTTGCTGCCTGTCGCTTATGATTCTGACTGAGCCACAGTCTCCTGTGCACCTATGGCTTTAGAGGTCCTTAGCACGCTCGTTTCAATGCGAATCCCCACGTTGTACTGAGCAGGTAGGAAACAAGGCAGTTTTGCTCTCCAGGCCGGAGCAGCTTTCCCCCAAGCCCCAAGCGGGGACAGGACGAGGAGAGGGGGCTCAGTCCCCCGCCCCAGGAGGGCTCTGCCTGCCCAGCAAGGAGCCCAACCCGCGTCCCCGCGGAGCCTCTGCCGAGCTGCAGCTCATCTCCGGCCACCACCATTGAAAGCACCTGAAACAGCCACGAAGGTGAGCCCGGGGTGTTATCCGAGCCCCGACGGCGACAGGGAACGGGACATGGGCACACTGAACTGCAAACTACGCGTCTAAAATGTGCTGGTTCTCCTCCGATGAGCTCGAGTTCTGAACGGAAACCGGTGAAGAGAAAAAAGGGGAAACACCTTCAGAGAAACGCACCTACTCCACGGGGTCCCAGCTGGCAACTCCAGAAACAGGAAAGGGGAAACGAAGAGCCACAGAAACCCGAAGGGAACTAACGCACAGAAGCCCCTCTTCTTCCCAGCCTCCCCCCGACCCGAACGAACAGAAATTAAACAAGGCACAGAATCTTCTGCAAATGACTTCACTAAACTAAATCCAAGCTGGACTTGGCCAAAAAAAGAAAACCCAAACGAACTGAGGTGTCGAACAGCAGAGTGTACTTTACGAGGAATATTTTTACACAGCGAATCCCGGACCCTCCCGGCCTCTCCGCTCTCCACCCATTCGCTTTTTTTTTTCCTTAAAAAAAAAAAGACACAAGCTGGTTGCAACTTCCAAGATCACTGTCTCTGTAGCGTTTAAATAGGGCCAGTAGTAACCGTCCACGGTTGGACACCTCATGGGAACCAAGGCTGCTCTAGATGAAGTACTCTTTCTTTTCCTCGGAGTTGTTTTGTCCTCCCTCTGCGTTGATGATGGCTGTGTCTGCGTCGGCCGCATCATCTGCTCCTTTGGCTTCGTGGGTGAAGTATGTACCTGCAAGGGAAGTGGAGGCTGTGACTCCTTGGGGGTCTCAGCACAGCACTGAGGGACCGATCGACAAAGGAAACAGAAACACCACTGGGAGAGAAAGTGAGGGTCTGTCACGTCAGACAGGACAGCACCGCGAGCAAGGGGACACACGTGCCACGGCCTCTCACCCTCCAATTTCAGCCTTCGTCTTACCTTTATGTCTGGCAAAATATCGCCCTAAAATGATGAGCAGGCAAAGCATCGCAAAGACGACGACGGCCACGACGCCGCCGACCACGGCATGGTCCACGCTCCGTATCGCCCCTTCCTCACCTGCGCGAGAATCTGTTGAGATCAGAAGAGGAATAAGAATTGGGGACTTACTACGATGCTCTCGGCAGGGTCTGGCTGCAGCTCTCTCGGGACGGGAAGAGCCTCCCTCGGGCTCTCCAGAGGAGCAGGGGTGAAGCACAGAGCTAACTAGACAGATGAGTTCAGGCAGAGGAACTTTGTCCGGAGCCGAACTGATCTGGCGGCTCAACTCGTGAGGTGTTTTCCGCTAAAAGCAGCAGCACTACAACTACGCACGTGGGAGACGGGTGGGAGAGGGGAGGGAGGGCAGGTGGAGTCACTGGTGGGGACCTACTTTGGGAAATTGCCCTACAATGCTCTCCAAATTTCAGCCTCCTCAGGGGATGGGGCGCAATGTGGGAATGTTAATCGTTAGCTCTGAGAAACGTCATTAACGAGTGCCCCGCTGAAAACATTTCAACGTCAGCCCAAAACACTCTTTGCAAAAAACCCAACCCACCCAGCATGGAAAAAGCATTTACGACCATTCTCTGCCCCAGCTCCACTGGGTTTCACCATTAGCCACCCGCTCTGCCGCTCGGTGCAGCCCACGAGGACACAACACGCCTGACCTGGACCGGAGCAGCGAGCGGGAGCTGGGCGGGGCCTCCGACCGCTTTGCTGCGTTTATTTAGCTCCTCGCCACGCAATTAGTCTCCTCTCGGCAGCGCCTCTCCCGCGGGACGCCGTCCCCGCAGAGGGATGACTGATGTGGCGGAGGAGCAGCTCCGGAATGAACCCCGGATGAGCTATGGCCATGTAAAATGAATGTATAGCAGTGTAAACAATTTTAATTTAAGAACGCAGCTACATCAACCCTTGCTGCAATCCTAATGGCAACCGAGATTTATAATGCAGTAAAAAACAATTATTCTCCCGCTGATTAATACATTAACATTTTGGAATAGAAGCTAAACCATTGTCTCTTTTTTTCAGCGAGTCAAGCGCGACACCTCCATTAAAATGATTTACTGGCCATACCTTACAATTTAAGCACAGCAGCAACAGAAACGGTAAAAATCTTTTAACTTTACATGATTTGTGAAGTCATATGTGAAGGATTTACCATTTAAATCTTTCACTACAAGAAGCACATGGCCCATAAATCTGCCCTGCCTGGACACCTCGGAGAAATGCGTTTTGCCAGGACGACTGAGAGAGCAAATGCAAGTCAATTTTTAAGAAAGATTTATCTCCGTCTCCCTCCAAAGAACAGAGCAAATCTCTGAAGCCTCCACCTCTAATAATATTTGAAGTTTATCGATCAAGCGTACGGATCCGTGACAGCTAAAGGTAATGGGGCTCTTTTGAGCCGAGACCTGATACAAAGCTCTCGAGAAGCAGCTGGGATTTACGCGATCCATCGATATTTCCAATTCTGCTCCAAGATTAAGGACTGAGGGACCCAAGTAAATAACTTGGGACCGAGACCACCATAAAGCGCCTTTTAATTAAAACAATTTAGGAAAAACAGCCCCTTCGAGCAGCCTCCAAGAGCAGGACCTCCGGCGTGGGCAGGGGTCACTGGGCCGGGGCAGCGCAGAGCTGGGACCTCTTCCAGCAGCTTGGCTGATGAGCTAAAATCTGCAGCCAAAGAAGACTCCCCTAAAAACCAAAACCCTTAGTGCCACATCCCTGAATCCCAAGCCATGGCACTGAGGTGAGAGAATGCCAAGGGATCCCAAAGCACAGCAAAGGGGATCTTCTGTCTCACCTCCAGTGGGAACAGACCACGCCGTGATCACTTCCCTGCATCTGCTGCTCTGGTGAGTGGCTGTGTCTGTACGCCGATGGGAAGGTGCCCACAGACCTGCCACAAGGTGCCAAGCTGAGCCCCTCACCCAGCACGGGCTCTGCTGGTGCCCAGGGCAGCAGCTGGAGGAACATCAGCCACCCTGGGCGTCCTGGGAGCTCCTGCTCTGACACAGCCTTCCCAGTGCTGCTCCAGCTTGGCTCATCCAGCCGCTGTGAACCTGCTCTCTGCAAAGCCACCAAACTGCCTCGTCTGCTGGAGCAGCTGCTTTAGGCACGTTCCACTCCATTTTTTCCTTATTTTATTCTTTCTAGAAACCCTGCGCCCGGTTCCGCTCGGCTGCGCCCGGCGCAGCCAGCAGCATCCCAGCCTGGGCGGATGAGTGGCTTGTTGACATCTGGAACAGCTGAGGGGCATAAGCACGCTGAGTTACGGCTCTGTAATGTGCTTCCAGCAGGATTTTGCATCAAGAGGCATTTTTCTTCATCACCATAAATTAAAGTTCTGGAAAGACGCCGTGGTGAGCTCGTGCTGGCGGCAGTAGCCTCCAGGCGATGACACGGACCCAGCGCCGCAGAGACAGGGACTGTGCCCGACGCCCTCACGTCTTCCCACCCACTGGCACCACGCAGAGAGCAGGGGGAGAGGGTTCCCCTGAGAAGGGACCTCAGCCTAAAACTTGGCCAGCAGTTACACTCGGCACAGTTTGGCAGGTACGAGCTCATCTGCTGGGACACACAGGATCACTTTTCTTAATGATTTCTGCTAGAGACGACCCATGCACTGTGCCAGCCCCGAGATCATGCTGTTATACTCATTGCTAAATGCATCTTCAAGCTGCCACACTGCCTACAACATCCTCCTGCAGCATCTCCTTCCTCCAGCACCCGATCAAACCCTGCACGAGGCAATGCCAAGAGCTGTCCCTGCCAGTGTGGCAAAGCTGCGGCTCCAGCGCCGCTCCCGGCACACAGCCCCTGTGCCTCCTGTCCTCGCTATTCCTGTGGCAATTAGCACACTGTCAGGTCTACGGAGCAAGGAATAGCTCCACAAATTTGTGCCGAGGAGAGACTTGACCTTAACAACCGGAATCTGCTTTAAATGCTGTCTCCAATTCACCCCAGCTATTCCCACCTCCTATCTCTGATTAAACCAGAAATCACAACTTTATTGCTGAAGAGGGAACAGCCGAGATGGCAGGAACTGACAAAATGCCACATTATTTGCTAATCCTAATATGTTATTCTTCCTCAAGATTTGCTTTTCTCAGCACCAATTCAATTACAGATGCTACAAATCCTTCTGACATTTAATTCCCTCTTGTCAGGGCGCAGTAAATGTATACATGCAGAGCTTTCCCATTAGGATGTTAATACAGATTGGAGCAGGCTGGATCCTGGCTGCTCAGGCATTGTCCTCTTACAGCTTTGTTTTGGGTTTGCTTTGCTTTTGGTGGGTGGGGGCAGAGGGAGGGCAGGGAGGGCAGGGAAGGGCCACACATCACAGCATGTTGTCACCAACATGCCCCTCAGGGCTGCTCTGTGCACCTCAGCCGAACTGTTTTTGGGTCAATGCTTTGCTTGGCACCAAAGCACCTTAAAGGAAAACTGCAGCAGTAACCATACAATCCCCTGCCAGAGCTGAACTCGTGCCAGAAAAAGAGCCAATTTGTCTGCTGAAGGGCTGTGGTGCCTCCCCCAGGGATGGGCACAGCTGTGCCCTGCACCAGAGGGTGCCAGGGCCCTGTGGGTGCAGTGCTCAGTCTGTCTGCCCACGGTGCAGATCACTGCTGACCCCCTGCCACAGGGCAGGGAGAGACTCAGGTCGCTTTAGATTAATTTCTGCTCTCCACTTTAATCAACTGCTCACGTAATCACCAAAATAGTGATCATACGGTGGGAATGGGACCCCTGAAGTTTTCCTTTAAACAAAAAGTGCAGTTCAGCAAACAGCATGTAGACATGAAAGAAAAGGGGTTTGGGGCTGGTTCCTACCCATCACCAAACTAAGGAGCTAGTTCTGAGGAGCAGCTGAGCTGGGGTTTGTCCATCTCAGCACAACAACCACCACCTGTGGTTCAAACCTGCAGCTCCTCAGCTAGGAGGTTGTGGGGGAGACCCTTTAAAAAAGAAACGTACTGATGACCTCCAGTTTTCCAACAATTCTGCCAATGTAATTGCTAAATCAGCTTTCTGTGGGCTCTCAAGACCAGGAAAAGCACTGGTGATGGCAGCAGCACCCTGACAATGTGGGTCAGTGCTAGGGAGATGTGGCAGAGGGAAGACTTGTCTGCTCCCAACTCCTCAACAAAAAGGTTCCACTCAATTCCATTTTAATGAGGCTTTAAATATAGATATCCATAGGTATCTATGGATATTCCACTCTTGTCATCATCATCATCATCTCAAGACTAAGAGCAAGACGATGTGCCTGGCTGCCCATACTTTAAATCTTGCTTATACCCACATCTTCTGTCTGCCCACGGTGCAGATCACTGCTGATCCCTTGCCACGGGGCAGGGACACACTCAGGTCGCTTTAGATTAATTTTTGCTCACCATTTTAACCACCTATTTGGTTGGTGGTTAAACCCCTTCACTTTTACCTTCAGTGCTGCCCATGCTCTCTGCAGTGGCCCCGTGAGGCTCGAAGCAGCAGGTCTGGGCTCCCCTGGGTGATGGGAATCATCTGCACACACGAGTACCCTTGAGCTCCTGGAGGCAGTGGCTCCTTCCAGCGACCTCCGCAGCTGGGATGAGCCAGAGCTGAGCCCCTTCACCCTGGCACTGCTGCCCCAGTGTCCCCCCAGTGTGCTGCAGGACCCTCTCCATAGTTTGGATATTAATTTTGGCACAGTGGGATCTGCTGCTGCACTCCCACAAAAATTTACCTCTTTCTGGATGAACATTAACGTCAAACTCCTGAGATCAGACAGTGTGGGCTGAACCTGTATACATACTGACCCCACAGAGAGCTCCTGAGCTTCCCAGACGTGCTGCTAACATCTGCATCGTGGCAGGGGAAAGAAAACCTACGCCAGTGGCTTTGAACAATTCCTAACTTAGTGATCTCTTCTCACTCTGGTTATAGTTTAGTTTCTTAAATGATTATCACACCAACGTGACTGAAGCTCCCACAGGTCACGATGTGGGAGCTAATGGGCCTAAGTCACTCAGGTGCTCCTGAAAACTTGGTGAGCCAATTACTCCTTTTTCCTCAAGGTGGGAAATACCAGGATTGCACTGACATCTCTCCACTGAATTTGGGGTCAATTCTTTTGTGGAATGAAGGTTTCGGGATGATGGAGCAGCAGTAGAGGTTGGGCTTGGTGGGGGGTGCTGGTGGAAGGACAGGCTGTTATTCCATGAACACTATAAACCACTTAACCATGACGTGGGAGGACAGAAATCACTGCCTGCGTATGGCAGGATGAACAGTAATGCTATTCATTACCACGGCCTGGAGCAGGCTGCCCCTCCTCTAATTTACTGAGGGGCCCTTACAGAGCAGCGCGAACCTGCCTGTCGCCTCGGAATTGAATTTGGTCGAATTCAAACCCCAGAAATTTAAGCAGCTCATCCTTCTTCCATCAATAAGCTTCCCTTCAGCGACCCATTTGGAGATCACTCCATAAAGAGTAAGGCGCTTGTTCAAATGAGTGTGCTCAGCCTAGCAGTGCTCCTGGAGGCTCCTGGGCCGGGAAGGGGAGCACTGCTCGCAGCAAACCCACCAGCACCCTCTGCACAGAGCTGACCCCGGCACGAGGGAGGCTCTGCAGCAGAGCAGGGAGCAGAGAGTGCTGGGCAGGCCCTGGAGCAGAGCAGGGAGCACAGAGTGCTGGGTCAGGCCCTGGGGTGCCCTCCTGGGCACACAGTGCTGTGTCCCATGCTCAGGGCTGCGTTAGGGTTTGCCCTGAGTCCCAGCACTGCAGGAATCCTGCCTGCCGGGCTGGAATAAGGACCTGAGGGTGTGAGACCAGCCCTCTCCGCACCCTAAGGGCTCGGGACGTGAGGAACAAGAGGAGGATTGCGAGAGGCACGGACACACACAGCTCGGCCGGGAAGAGCGAGGACAGCTCTGGACTCTCCAGCTACCTGGGAGGAAGGCAAGGGATGCATTACTTAATTGCATGGTCGGCAGAGCCTCCGTTGAAGCTGTTACTGGGCCAGGTGTACCTGGAAGGAACAGCACACTGAGCAAACAGCAGCAGCCCCACGCGCCCGGCAC